>NC_132899.1:1120000-1130000 GCF_030463535.1 Salminus brasiliensis
AATATGGTAGAGTAATAACCCTCAGTTAGAGGAACTGGAGACCCCTGATGGGACCACCCCGTGATTTCTAAGGATGCCTTTACTTTTGCTCTGCTGGAACAACTTCACACTGTAGCGCAATTTCAGCTGGTCGAACAAGACGGCCGCCAGGTGGCGCTACTGTGCTCCGTAAGGAGATTAAGATTTCTGTCTGAACCCCTTCGACCTGTGAGGCTAATAATAAACCATACTGAAGCTGAAGAGTTTAAATATTAACAATGTTAGAAATGTTAAGATATTAATTGATTACAATACTTGTAGAATATGATTAATATAACTTACTGCATTTGAGTATGTTTATAAAATGCTGCGCCATAGTTTTACTTATTAAAATTATTTATTGCTCAGTTATTATTATTATTATTATTATTATTATTATTATTATTATTCAATAAGAGTAGCTGCTATTTCAATAATAACACCATATACACACAGTACAGCAAAATACACCCACTGACTTTATGTTTATTTGGGTTTATTCTAATGTTATATAGAGTTAATTACAGGTAGACACTCTCACTGACCACTGACTTTATGTTTATTTGGGTTTATTCTAATGTTATATAGAGTTAATTACAGGTAGACGCTCTCACTGACCACTGACTTTATGTTTATTTGGGTTTATTCTAATGTTATATAGAGTTAATTACAGGTAGACACCCTCACTGACCACTGACTTTATGTTTATTTGGGTTTATTCTAATGTTATATAGAGTTAATTACAGGTAGACACTCTCACTGACCACTGGCTTTATGTTTATTTGGGTTTATTCTAATGTTATATAGAGTTAATTACAGGTAGACACTCACTGACCACTGACTTTATGTTTATTTGGGTTTATTCTGATGTTATATAGAGTTAATTACAGGTAGACGCTCTCACTGACCACTGACTTTATGTTTATTTGGGTTTATTCTAATGTTATATAGAGTTAATTACAGGTAGACACTCTCACTGACCACTGACTTTGTTTATTTGGGTTTATTCTAATGTTATATAGAGTTAATTACAGGTAGACACTCTCACTGACCACTGCCTTTATGTTTATTTGAGTTTATTCTAATGTTATATAGAGTTAATTACAGGTAGACACTCTCACTGACCACTGACTTTATGTTTATTTGGGTTTATTCTAATGTTATATAGAGTTAATTACAGGTAGACACTCTCACTGACCACTGACTTCATGTTTATTTGGGTTTATTCTAATGTTATATAGAGTTAATTACAGGTAGACACTCTCACTGACCACTGACTTCATGTTTATTTGGGTTTATTCTAATGTTATATAGAGTTAATTACAGGTAGACACTCTCACTGACCACTGACTTCATGTTTATTTGGGTTTATTCTAATGTTATATAGAGTTAATTACAGGTAGACACTCTCACTGACCACTGCCTTTATGTTTATTTGTGTTTATTCTAATGTTATATAGAGTTAATTACAGGTAGACGCTCTCTAAGACTGTTTGTTTGGGTTTATTGTAATGTTATATAGTCAAAGGCTCTCATGCTGGTTTGCTGAATGACGAGCCACGAAAAGAGGGAGGATCTCTCTCTCTCTCTCTCTCTCTCTCTCTCTCTCTCTCTCTCTCCCCTCTTTAAATCCCCTATGCCATTCTATATGAGTGTGTATGTGTGAGTGTGTGTGAGTGTGTGTGAGTGTGTGTGAGTGAGTGTGTGTGTGCGCGCGCTCGCAGATCTACTCGAGCTCCTCGTTTAACTCGGATGACATTTTGATTTCATCACTTGGAGCCGAGCAGGAGAGCAGGACGAGGAGGTCTTCATCTTCATCACACTCTTCCTCCTCCGCTCATGCTGGATCTTCTTCTTCTCAGGAGTTTTACAGCACAGCCGCAGAGACCACCCGAACCCGCCCGGTTCTTCCAGCCCGACACACGCCTTCCTCTGGACACGGGGGGCTTCCACTAGGCGATCTCCTGAGGGTTCTGGTCCAGAAGGGCTGCGATGGCCGAGGAGACTCGCCCCTCAGCCAAGGACTCTCCGTTCTCCATCAGAAACCTCCTGACCTGCGACAGCAAAGCCCCCGCCAAGCCCCCCAACCCGGCCAAGGCGGGCCTGGACACCGCGCTGTCCATCTCCCGGCTGGGGGACTTCGCCCTGCCCCGCCTGGAGCGCTTTGGATTAGCGGCTCAGTGTTTGGACCGCAGTCCGGGGTGGTGGTGGTGCTACCCGTACACGCTCAGCTCCCCCGGACACCTACACGCAGCAGCAGGTGAGCAGCGCGCGCCGCACGGGACGTCCGCCGGGGTCGGTTCCCAGCGTCCTTTTCACGTTGATTCAACGACCAGATCCCGGACGGGTTCGGGGCACGCGAGCAGATTCCAGCCCTCAGATCAGCCCCAGATCAAAGACTAAACAGTTACAGTTTAGTCCTAGAATTAGAAAGGAGTTAGAATGGAATCAGAGTTCGGGTCTAGTCTAGAACTGGTATTAATGTCCTGATCATCTCTTTAATGTGTCTTTTTAATGAATTGATCAGCTAATTGATCAGTCACCGCTGATCTCGAGCTTCACTGCAACGTTCATTCAACCCCCTCATTCTGCCTGAGGTTAAGCTCAGTCCCGGTGTCAGAGTTAGGTCTAGTCTGGAACCGGTCCAGTTAGTTTAACACATCAGTGTCCCGGTCCAAACGTTCAGAATCTGCGTTTAAACGAGGTTCGCCCAGCCCAAAATATTCACTGAGGAAATACAGCCATCACACATGAAGTGAGAATAAAAACACTTTTATTATAATAAAGTAATTAACTGATCATATAATAAATTATAAATATAATAAAGTAATTAACTGATCATATAATAAATTATAATTATAATAAAGTAATTAACTGATCATATAATAAATTATAATTATAATAAAGTAATTAACTGATCATTGTAAATTATATACTCCTGATAATAAGAATAATCATCAATAATAATTCATAATATTTCATCGCGCTCGACTTCATAAATCCTGTCAATCCCACAAATACTTACCCTTTAAAACCATCAGTCCAGTGGAGATACGAGTGTGAGGAACCCTTTAAAGGGTGGAGAACCTTTTAAAGGGTGGAGAACCTTTGCTGGATGTGAGGTTCTTTTTTCGCGTCGTTTAGAGAACCTTTTGAAGAGTGTAAATGTAATATAATCAATTACCCTGTATTATTAATGATTATTACCTATTTATTATTGGTGTATTTTTCTTTTCTGATGTTATTTATGAATTAATGATCATTAAAACACCTGAGATCAGTGTGGAGAACAGAGGACTGTTACTGCATTAAACCCGGACTAATCCGCCGCGCTGACCCTCCCAGACACTGCCGAGCAGAGCGGAACCACTGCAGGACATAATAATACACTAATAATCATAATAATAATAATAATATAACAATAATATACACTAATATACACAATAATAATAATAATATAATAATAATAATATACAAAAATAATACACTAATAATAATAATAATAATAATACACTAATATACACGAATAATAATAATATAATAATAATATACACTAATAATAATATACAAAAATAATACACTAATAATAATAATAATAATACACTAATATAATGTAGTACTATAATAATATAATATAATAATACACTAAAACACTAAAACAGTAATATACTAATATAATAATATAAAGTCGATTAATGGTAAGATTATTTTAAAGGTCAGAATAAGAGCAGTGACGATGTCAGTAATAAACATATTTACAACAACAATAATAATAATAATAATAATAGAATAATAATAATAATAATAATAGTAATAATAATAATAATAATAATAATAATAATAGTAATAATAATAATAATAATAATAATAATAATAATAATAGTAATAATAATAATAATAATAATAGTAATAATAACAATAATACAGTTTTAACACAGCGAAGTCAGTGTTCAGCTCTCGGTGGTAAACGGAACTCTGGGGGACTCTCTTGCTGTAGTCGGTGGTCAGCGGGGTGTAGAGATCAGACAACACTACTGTACACTACTGTACACTACTGTACACTACTGTACCACACAGTGTTTAAATCTGCCCACAGCCACTGAAACACTCATCAATAATTATTATCAGCGTATAATAAAACACACAGTGAAACTGACCAATCAGGACTGGCAGTGTCCAGATACTGCTGTGTGGACTTCCGCGGACACTGTAGTTCATTCAGTACTCAGATAATTACATATTCATTCATATATATAATTACATATTCATATATATATATATAATCACATATTCATATATATATATATAATTACATATTCATATATATATATATAATCACATATTCATATATATATATAATTACATATTCATATATATATATATAATCACATATTCATATATATATATATATATATAATCACATATTCATATATATATATATATAATCACATATTCATATATATATATATATAATCACATATTCATATATATATATAATCACATATTCATATATATATATATATATATATATATATATATATATAATCACATATTCATATATATATATATAATTACATATTCATATATATATATAATCACATATTCATATATATATATATATATATATATATATATATATATATATATATATATATATATATATAATCACATATTCATATATATATATATAATTACATATTCATATATATATATATATACACACACACACTTCTGCACGCTGTGGGTTTAATAAATACTGGAGGTGTTTGTTGATGGTGAGTCTGGTTTGGGTTGTTGGGGGAGTTATTCTACACTCTTTATTAATCAAACACTGATTTTAAGCTGCTTGTTTTTACACATTCTGGAGGTCCTGTTGAAGGCTGTGGGCAGTGGGCTGTGAGCTGTGGGCAGTGGGCAGTGGGCTGTGAGCAGTGGGCAGTGGGCAGTGGGCTGTGAGCAGTGGGCTGTGAGCAGTGGGCTGTGAGCAGTGGGCAGTGGGCTGTGAGCAGTGGGCAGTGGGCTGTGAGCAGTGGGCTGTGAGCAGTGGGCTGTGAGCAGTGGGCAGTGGGCTGTGAGCAGTGAGCAGTGGGCAGTGGGCAGTGGACAGTGGGCTGTGAGCAGTGGGCAGTGGACAGTGGGCAGTGGGCTGTGAGCAGTGGGCAGTGGGCAGTGGGCTGTGAGCAGTGGGCAGTGGACAGTGGGCAGTGGGCTGTGAGCAGTGGGCAGTGGGCAGTGGGCAGTGAGCAGTGGGCAGTGGGCAGTGGGCTGTGAGCAGTGGGCAGTGGGCTCCACTGTCCAGTCTCAGTCTTCTAATCTCAGTGGCTTTTAGAGCAGCTCTGTGCTCTTATCAGTGAGTGGAGTGTAGCAGAGAACTGAGGTTCTGGTTCTCCTATTAGAACCCTGGAGAACTCTACAGTACAGTGATGTTTTTACCCAAGGGCGCAGCGCAGCACAATACACCTGTACACTGACACACCTGTACACTAACACACCTGTACACCAACACACCTGTACACCGACACACCTGTACACCAACACACCTGTACACTGACACACCTGTACACTGACACACCTGTACACCGACACACCTGTACACCAATACACCTGTACACCAACACACCTGTACACCAATACACCTGTACACTGACACACCTGTACACTGACACACCTGTACACTAACACACCTGTACACCAATACACCTGTACACTAACACACCTGTACACCAATACACCTGTACACTAACACACCTGTACAGCTGACCGCGTTCCCACACAGTGTTATATATAATTACAGTAAATAATATTGACCCCCCCCCCATCCTCTAGTCTCAGAGCGGCCTGTCAGACCCCCCTCACCGTCCCCCACCGACCGGAGCTCCCCGGAGCCACGAGCCAAAGAAGAAGAGGAAGACGAAGAGGAGGAAGAGGAAGAGGAGGCCGTACAGGAGGAAGTGCAGGAGGAGGAGAAGAGGCCGAGTCGCAAAAAGAAAACACGCACAGTGTTCTCCCGCAGCCAGGTAATTCATACTGCTCACCCATCACCCAATCATAATTCATACTGCTCACCCATCACCCGATCATAATTCATACTGCTCACCCATCACCCGATCATAATTCATACTGCTCACCCATCACCCGATCATAATTCATACTGCTCACCCATCACCCAATCATAATTCATACTGCTCACCCATCACCCGATCATAATTCATACTGCTCACCCATCACCCGATCATAATTCATACTGCTCACCCATCACCCAATCATAATTCATACTGCTCACCCATCACCCGATCATAATTCATACTGCGATACAGCCATCAATAATTCATACTGATACTGCAGAAATACAATAATTCATACTGCTGCCGCTGAAATGGTCTAATTTATATTGCTGTTTCTGGAATGCTGCAATTCATACTGCTCTTGTTGAAATTGTAAAATTGTAGCAGTTTATACTGGTATGCTATAAAAAATACAAAAATTCATACTGCTATTACTGAGGTACAATAATTCATACTGATACTGCTAAAATACAATAATTCATACTGCGATTACTGAGGTACAATAATTCATACTGATACTGCTAAAATACAATAATTCATACTGCGATTACTGAGGTACAATAATTCATACTGCTCTTTATGAAACACAGTAACCCACACTGCTGTGCGCCTGATGCTGCTGAAATGCTGCAATTCTTATAATGTATAATCTGTCCATAATTCATACTGCCTCTACTCTGCATACAGCAATGAATAATTCATACTGATGCTGCTGAAAGGCTATAATTTATATTGCTGTTTCTGGAATCCTGCCATGGAATTCAAACTGCTATTGTTGAAAAATGGCCATTTATACTGGTATTCTATTAAATGTAATAATTCAAACTGCTATAACTGAAGTACACTAATTAATACTGATACTGCTGATATTCAATAATCCCGTACTGCTATTACTGTAAAAGCAGTAATTCATACTGATATGACTGTAAATGCCATATTCACAGTAGTGCTGCTGTTGCAATTATAGAAATTCATACTGATACAACAGCAATAAACATACATAACTCTACTGCTGCAACTACAATAATTCATACTGATATTACTGATTTACAATAATTCATACTGATATTACTGATTTACAATAATTCATACTGCTCTTAGTAAAATATTGCAATTCATACTGCTACTACTGGAATACACAATGCTTAGCATCTGTTTCAGCTGGACCTTAAAACACACTGGTTACAGTAACCTGGATATTATATACAGTGTGTGTATTTATTAATAGTGTGTATTTTTTATACAGTGTGTGTGGGTATATACTGTGTGTATTTATATACAGTGTGTATTTATATACAGTGTGTGTATTTATATACAGTGTGTATTTTTATACACAGTGTGTATTTATATACAGTGTGTATTTATACAGTGTGTGTATTTATACACAGTGTGTATTTATATACAGTGTGTATTATACAGTGTGTGTATTTATATACAGTGTGTGTATGTATATATAGTGTGTATAGTATATATAGTGTGTATGTATATACAGTGTGTATGTATATACAGTGTGTGTAGGTATATATAGTGTGTGTATGTATATATAGTGTGTGTAGGTAAGATAAGATAGTCCTTTATTAGTCCCGCAGTGGGGAAATTCACAGGTATATATAGTGTGTATGTATATACAGTGTGTGTAGGTATATACAGTGTGTGTAGGTATATACAGTGTGTGTAGGTATATATAGTGTGTAGGTAAAAAAGGTAAAGGTAAAGGTGCACGTATTTGTCACTGTACACTGTACAGCGAAATGTGTCCTCCGCATTTAACCCATCTGGTAGTGAACACACACTCACACACACACATGTGTTAGGGGCAGTGAATACACACACACACCCAGAGCGGTGGGCAGCCAACTCCAGCGCCCGGGGAGCAGAGAGGGTAAAGGGCCTTGCTCAAGGGCCCAACAGTGGCAGCTTGCCGAGCCCGGGAATCGAACCCACAACCCTGTTATCAATATCCCGGCGCTCTAACCGCTGAGCCACCACCACCCATATATATATATAGTGGTATATATAGTGTGTGTAGGTATATATAGTGTGTGTGGGTATATACAGTGTGTGTAGGTATATATAGTGTGTGGGTATATACAGTGTGTGTGGGTATATACAGTGTGTGTAGGTATATACAGTGTGTGTAGGTATATATAGTATGTGTGGGTATATACAGTGTGTGTAGGTATATACAGTGTGTGGGTATATACAGTGTGTGTATGTATATATAGTGTGTGTGGGTATATACAGTGTGTGGGTATATACAGTGTGTGTATGTATATATAGTGTGTATGTATATATAGTGTGTGTGGGTATATATAGTGTGTGTGGGTATATATAGTGTGTGTGGGTATATACAGTGTGAGGGTATATACAGTGTGAGGGTATATACAGTGTGTGTATGTATATACAGTGTGTGTATGTATATACAGTGTGTGGGTATATACAGTGTGTGTATGTATATACAGTGTGTGTATGTATATACAGTGTGTGTGGGTATATACAGTGTGTCTATGTATATATAGTGTGTGTGGGTATATACAGTGTGTCTATGTATATATAGTGTGTGTGGGTATATACAGTGTGTGTATGTATATATAGTGTGTGTGGGTATATACAGTGTGTGGGTATATACAGTGTGTGTATGTATATACAGTGTGTGTGGGTATATACAGTGTGTGTGGGTATATACAGTGTGTGTGGGTATATACAGTGTGTGTAGGTATATATAGTGTGTGTGGGTATATACAGTGTGTGTGGGTATATACAGTGTGTGTATGTATATACAGTGTGTGTGGGTATATACAGTGTGTGTATGTATATACAGTGTGTGTGGGTATATACAGTGTGTGTAATGTGTGTATATGTGTGTTTTCAGGTGTTCCAGCTGGAGAGCGCGTTCGACGCCAAGCGCTACCTGAGCAGCTCGGAGCGCGCGTGCCTGGCGTCCAGCCTGCACCTGACCGAGACCCAGGTGAAGATCTGGTTCCAGAACCGCAGGAACAAGTGGAAGAGACAGCTGGCCGCCGAGCTCGAGGCAGCGAACGCGCACCATCATCATCATCATCACCATCATCACCAACAGCAGCACAGGATCGTGCGCGTGCCCGTTCTGTACAGAGAGAGCGCCGAGAGCGCGCGAGGGGGAGGCACTGGAGGGGGCGTTGGAGGAGGAGTGGGGCAGCCTTTATTGTTCCCATATTACCCCCATCCCATAATGCCCAGCGTGCCACTGCTCAGGCCCGTTTAGCCCAGATCACTATTATTATTATTATTATTATTATTTTTATTATTATTATTATTATTATTGGATTATTTGGGTTAACACAAATGTATTAAAAATAACAACAATTATAATAATAACTTTATATTATTATTATTATTATTATTATTATTATTATTATTATTACATTTATGTTAACCCAAATTTGGCCACAATAACGGAAACACTGGAATTGTAATAAATGGTGATGGTTGTGTTTTTTATTTTTTTATAATTAAAATGATAAATTAATTAATTAATTGCCCCTGAGTGTGTTAGTGAGTGCTGGGCCTGTGTGTGTATGCCCCCCCCCCCCTCTCTCTCTGCGGGGTGTTTACAGTCTGGACAATCTCTCACGTGCCCTGTTTAACACTTTTATACACTGAGCTTCAAAGACTGGCGGGCTCTTTGATCCCCTTCACTGTAAATAAACATAAACAATGGTGTAAATATAAACAGTCTGTACATGGAGAGAGTTTTGATATTGTACTGCTGTAATAAACAGATTCACACAGCCTCTGAGCGCGAGCCCACCTTCATCACCTTCATCACCTTCATCCTCATCATCATCATCACTCACACACACCAGAACAGGGTTCCACACAGAACAGAGTTCTACACAGAACAGGGTTCTACACAGAACAGGGTTCTACACAGAACA
>NC_132899.1:1140000-1182500 GCF_030463535.1 Salminus brasiliensis
TGTATTGATGGCTTTTATTTTGATTGGCCGATTTGGCTCGTGTGTTTTATTTATTTATTTTTTGAAGGGTGGGACTTTATCCTTAACTCCTCATTCATAGCGTCACTGGGTCGACTTCTCGTTTTAACACTCAGCCCGTGTCCAAATGAGACCCCCACCCCTCACACTGCTGGAGCTCTGCTCTCCACTCAGAGCTGATCCCGTGACAGACAGCTGCTCAGTCTGTGTGTTTCCACTGCAGCTCTGCGTCCAGACTGAGGCAGCAGCAGGAGAACTGTTCCACATTATGGTTAAACTTCGGCTTTTAATCTGCCGTTCCTGCGCATCTCGAACCGGTCCTGGTTAGTGTGAGACACACGTGATGTCACCAACTAACCGACTGTTAAATTTGGCTAATTTGATCGAACAAGTCAAAAGAAGTCGTTACACCTGAATTTCAGAACAGGGTTTAGTTGCTGAATTGAAAAAGCCTCAGGCTGTTTCTCTAGTCAGGAAATGATTCTGCTGTGGTTCTGGACAGTGCTGGCGTTTGTTGCTGGTTGGATCACATGAGCTACAGTGAACTGTGTGTTTCAGGTGTACACCCTCTCTGTGGCTGGGGATCGGCTGATCGTGGGGACAGCTGGCCGAAGGGTGCTCGTCTGGGACCTGAGAAACATGGGATACGTCCAGCAGAGGCGGGAGTCCAGTCTTAAATACCAGACCCGCTGCATACGGGCCTTCCCCAACAAACAGGTAAATCACCCTGCGTAAGGTCCTTCCCTGACCAACACTCAATACGGCCAATAAGCTGTCCCTGACTGACCGGGGAACTGTGCTGCATGCCGTTAGCAAGTCATTAAGCTTTTCCCAACTAGTAGAGCATACAACCCCTCAGGCCTTCACCATATACACTGTTTAAAGCTCAGCACACTGTTTATTACTTCATGTATGTTTTTCAGCTAACGGGAACGTCATTCTGGATATGTTTGTTATATATACATATAACATATTATATTATTATTATATGTAACATTTTTTTTGTTGTACTATTTTTTTGTGACTATTTAGGTTTATTTGCTGGCAGTCTTTGATGGTTCAGGCCTTTTTTAATGTGAGGTGTGTTTGTGTGATTCAGGGCTATGTCCTGAGCTCAATTGAAGGCAGGGTGGCTGTGGAGTACCTGGACCCCAGCCTGGAGGTGCAGAAGAAGAAATATGCCTTCAAGTGCCACAGGCTGAAGGAGAATGGCATAGAGCAGGTGTATCCTGTCAACGCCATCTCCTTCCACAGCATCCACAACACCTTTGCCACAGGTCAGTAAAGAAAATTTGGCTTACTCTGGAGCTAGTCTGGATTCTTGGTGGCTTCTGGATACACTGATGACTGGGACATATAAAGGACAAAGGTTTTTGGATGCACCTCGTAGTGATTGAGTTCAGGTGTCTGATTCAGTCCCGCTGCCACTATAAACTCCAGCCTCTAGTCCTGCAGTCTGTCTTTCCTCCACACATCAGTGAAAGAACGGGAGGTTCTGAAGAGCTCACTGAACTCCAGCGTGGTTCTGTATGTAATAGGAGACACCGCTGCACCAACAACAACAAGTCAGCTGGTGAAATCTCCTCCCTCCTAGATCTTCCTCCATCAGCTGTGAGTGGTGTTATTATTGAACAGTGGAAGAGTTTAGGAGGAACAGCTCACAGAGAGCAGCTCAGCCACCGAGTGTCTGTCAGACCACGTAAAGTTACAGAGCGGGGTCAGGGCCGAGTGCTGAGCTCAGAGCAGAGTGCAGAAAAGCCTCCAACTGACTCAGTAACTGCAGCAGAGCTCCAGACCTGCTGCTGCTAGAGCTGCAGAGGGGGACCCGCTCCAGATTAATACTTATGGGTTTAGAATGGGATGGTGTCAAAGACCCTGTAGGTGTCCCATTACTTTTGTCCTAATTTATTTATTATGCTGTAAATTGAAATTGTACTTAAATTTAATATGGACTGATCAGCCTGGCCTTCTAAGGGTTAACCATAATGTCTGTTTCACTTCTTGCCACTTGACCTCTCACCAGTCTTCATTGGTTTTCTTCAAACCTGGTTCAGTAGTCCTCAGTGAACACCTTCAAGGTGGCTGTTATACGCACCCACAACCTTGACTCTTCACCTCTCTCCAGGTGGCTCGGACGGCTTTGTGAACATCTGGGACCCGTTCAACAAGAAGCGTCTGTGTCAGTTCCACCGCTACTCCACCAGCATCGCCTCCCTGGCCTTCAGCAACGATGGATCTCTATTGGCTATCGCCTCCTCCTATATGCAGGAGCAGGGGGACATCTCCCACCCCGCAGACGCCATCTACATCCGCCAGGTCACTGATGCAGAGACCAAACCCAAGTAAGTCCGCTCATGTGTAGGGCTGTAGACTGAAGAGGACTTGTCTGGGACTAGAGATGCGCTGTAATGAACGTTGTGGGTCGATGTCAGTATGCCTTTATTTATTTATTTATTTTCATACATGTGTGCGTCTACATGAAGTTTATAAACTGTGGGACTAAGCCCTAATGGGTCAACGTTACAGATCCACCTGCCTTCATTAGTGACTGCTTCTACAGTAACTGCAGTGGAATGAATGAAATGCAGATATTTTAATGCAGCGTTGCCTGAACACTCTGCTCCTCTGGACTTTAGTAAATACAAATGTTTGGACACCCCTGATTCACAAATCCATGCATTCAGCTGCTTTAGGTTGCACCCATTTCTGACACACCTGCACACAGCTTGCCTAGTCCTTTTCAGAGAAGTACTGCCAATAGAATGGGACTGAATGCAGTCAAATCCTCACAGCAATGCTCATTCTCAAATCTAGTAGAAAGTCTTCTTCTCTGGACAGTAGAGACAGTTACTCCAACAGAAGCAGGATCAACTCTCTTTAATAGCCTTGATTTCAGAAAGTGCTTCACAGTATAAAGTAATAAACAGTAGAACAAGCCAAAGGGAAAAGAGCATGAAATGGAGCATTTAAACAGAAATCAGACTAAAGAGACAATAATGAAATATGAAATAGAAAATCAGAAATATAAATAATAAAATAAAAAGGCTATGCAGGCCTGAGGAGTATTTGTACACACACCCTCTAAAATCAGCCTGAAACCTCAGCATCTCCAGCCCTCCATGACCTGACCTGAAGAACCCAGTCAGAGAGCGCCACACAGTAAACTAGAGGACCCGTGGCTCGATGAAGGGCCAGTGCGGAGTAATCAAGAAGCCACCTTTACCTTCTCAGAGGGGTCGCACAGCTGGCGTAGATGCCCTTGGAGATAATCAGTGACCCTGTGACGTTGGGCAGTGAGGCACAATGTCATCGTATGATTATTAAGAAGGGATTTAAAGATTGGGAATAGCAGGAATAGTTTGATTGATTACAGTAGAGGGGAACGGCCAGTCAGCCAGGCTGTGTTTAATGATCACAACAGCCTGTATCTTAATTCTACATCTTACAGTCAGGCCCCCCCTCTCTCTGTGTGCAGCTGTAGTCGGTACAGATCTTTATCTGTCTCCATTCTGCTGCTTCATATCTCTTAGATGATTGACAGATACCTGAAAAAGGAAATCCTCTGTCTTTTTCTTTTTCTTTTTTTTTGAGTTCAAGTTTTATTGCTTGAGTTTATAATCTAGCAAAAATGTTGGTGCTTTGAAGGTTAAAGGAGACGTCAGGTGAAGTTAAATGGTAAGACTGTTGATTATATTGAAGTGGATCATGCTGTGAATGAATACATTTTCATAATACAGCTTTTTATAACGGTCATTTAACATAAAACATAAACCCCTCCACTGAACCAGACAAAGACCACAGTGCAGAAAAGGCTCCTGCTAAGCTGAAGGAAGAAGCATTTGCGGAACCAAGGCTCACAATGACCCGTCCTCCTTTGATCAGAGCTACTTATTAAATAAATTATTGATTAGTATGATATATAAGCTAGTCTGAGGCAGGTAGCAGCGCATGAGCATTTGATCAATACTGAGAGATGGAGGTAATATAACTAAATATAGAATTGAAGAAATGGCCTTAAACATCATTTATAAAACATAATTAATGGAAATGCATTTTTTGTGAGAACGTTAGGATACCCCTAAGCCCTAATGGCTGATATTCTCCTATTTGGATCAAAACTTGAATTAGACAGTTATAGAAAATCCACCAGTCTCTAACACAGCAAACAGAATTCCCCCAGCTGTTAGAGCAGGGTTAGGGTCCGCAGCTCCCTCAGTGTCTCAGTAGGGTTAGGATCTGGCTTTGCCGTCCAGAACTGTAAAACTGTTCAGTATGTTAATTCTCATTTCTTTTAGAAACAGTAAATGATGGTCTAAAATGTGCGAGGCCTGTAGGGGATCAGTTCACTTATTCACACATTCTGAGCTGTGTCTCAGTACAAAGATACAGTCCACTGAGAGTCCCACTGCGAAGTCTAAGGTCTCTCACTTCCTCACACTTTTCTACAGTGTATTTCTAGAGTATTATGGTCTTCATATTGACTCTACGTGTTTAATAGAGTCTAAGATTAGAGGAGTTTAGTCTATTAAAACTAGCTGAGGTTCTTCTGGAGTAAACGGTGACTCACTTTGTAAGTCTCTCTGGAGAAGAGCGTCTGCTAAATGCCTTCAATGTAAAAACTTAGAATATCAGCAGTGTTTAGTTTTCAAATATTTCCAGTTTTGGAGAACTCTGCAGGTTAGAGAGACCAAATGAATGGCTTGTATTTCTGACGCTTTAACCTCAGGCTAACATGCCAGACTATTACGATACCAAGATGCAGTCCACATATACTTCTCTCCTCATAATGACCTGAAGAATGGTTTTGGCCTGGGGACCTGGGTAACTGCAGTATCTCAGCTTCCAGTGGTCGATACCACCGCAGAGGAGCGACTCCAGAACCCTCTATTAGAGACCGATTGATCTGAAGGGGGCGAGGGGCAGCAGGGTAGGGGTGGTGTGTAGAGGTGAATCACTGGGTGGAGCGACAGACAGGACTCAGTCTTTCTAAAGCAATCGGGAAGCACAAAGACGGGCAACTCGGTGGACCTGTTTCTGTCCTAAACTGGATTACAGAGAGCTCCTAACTGGGTTTGCTGCCCGTCTCGCCGTGCGGTAACCAATGGAGTCTTGGGTTCATTTAGCACACAGCAGCGCGAGACCAGGCCCTCTGCTTGGCTCTCCTGGTCTGTCAGTTGGAGGGGAGTGCAGCCGGGCGGAGAGCAGCTCTGGCTCGTTAATGCTCAGGTTCTTGGCTCCAGCATTTCATTGCGGTTCTAAGGTGCCTGCACAAAACGGGTTTAGCGGATCTCTGTCTGTGGTGGAGTACTGTACTATTGGACTGCACCTACTCTCAGGATACTCCTCATCTGCCCCCTCTGTACTTTAAGTACTTATACAGTTTCCAGCATATACGTATGAAAGTTGCAGCTGTCTGAGTATTATAGAGGTCTAAAATTCTAAACTCTGAAATATAAATAAATATACACACTGCTGTCAGGTTGCAGCTCTACCTTGTTGATGTTTAGTGTAGTCTAGTGGTTCTCTCACTTTCTCACAGATCCTGTCCATTTAAAATTAAAATGAAGAAAAAAAATTAGTGAAAAGATCTCATAACACAACTGACCTTTACAGTCAAGCCTAAAGTCTGCACACCCCTTTCACCTTCTCCACGTTTTATTACGATACAGCCAATTCTACAGTAAATTGAATAAATGTTTGCCTCAAACCTCTAGTCAAGTCAAATTTATTTATTTTTAGAACTGTTGTCACAAAGCAGCTTAACATAATAAGTAATTAGTAAAAAACAGAAAAAAATGAATAACATAAGACATGAAGGATCAAAGACATTTACATTTATGGCATTTAGCAGACGCTCTTATCCAGAGCGACTTACAAGGTTACTCGTATTACAGAGGTGAGCCAATGTAGTGTTAGGAGTCTTGCCCAAGGACTCTTATTGGTGTAGCGCAGCACAGTCACCCCGACTGGGAATCGAACCCCAGTCTCCCACGTGGTGTGGTAGCTCACTTGCAGGTAGCGGTGTTATCTGTTGCGCCACACCAACCACACGTGAACCCCAGTGAGCAGCAAGAGAACCTCCCTCAGAGCTGGAGGAAGAAACCTTGGGAGGAACCAGGACTCACAAGGTGGTCCCGACCCGTCCTCCTCTGATCAGAACTATTTATTAATTATTGATAAAAGTTACCAAACCATCTAAACTGTTGAACTGCTCTAATATAGTCATGGCCTTAATATAGTGATGGTCAGAGTAATGAGAGGAATGATGGGTAATAGTGGTGATATTAATAGTGCAGGTTTAACATGGTCATTAAACAGGTAGCAGAGGTAGGAGGGTGAGCCGCTGGTCTGGCATGGGTGGGGCCTGCTGGTAGGTGGCAGCTGGTCTGACGCAGGTAGAGGGGACCTCAGTGGGCAATCTTCCAGCAGGTCGGGCACCTCTACACACAATCGCCAGTAATGACCAAGTTTTTACATATCTGTACACACCCTGAGCCTAACCCTGGGGTGATGCACCTTTGGCAGCAGTTACAGTTTCAAGGCATCTTTAGAAAAAAGCTCTGAGCTTTGCACATTTGTATTTGGGTGGTTTAGCCCGTTCCTCTTCATATCCCTGCAAGCTACATCAGGTTTGATGGGGAGCGTCGGTTTTCAGCTCCTCCCCCAGATGTTCAGTTGGATTCAGGTCTGGATTCTGGCTGGGCCACTTAAGGAGAGCCTTCTCCGTGTACTTGGCTGCAGTTGTCTTTTCCTCTATCAGGACTAGTCACCCCAGTCCCGCTGAACATCCCATGCTTCACTGTAGGGATGGCATTAGCCAGGTGATGAGTGGGGCCTGGGTTTCCTCCTGATGTGATTCTGTTCAGTCCAAGAAGTTCAGTCTTGATTTCATCACTCAGTCGTGGTTTGAGAGTCCTCTAGGTGGCTAACTTTAAGTGGGCAGGCATTGTCTTTTACTAAGGACTGGCTTCCGTCTGGCTGCTCCACCATAAAGGTGTGAGTGCTGCCTGGATGGTTGATCATCTCTAAGGTTCTCCCATCTCCAAACAGGTTCCTGCTCACTAGTCTTCCTTCCTTCCATTGTTCAGTTTGGCCGGGCGGCCAGATCTTTAGAAGGTTCTTGGGGGGGGGGGGGGGGGGTTCTGCTCTTTGGGAACTGCAGTGATTGTCTGGACCCTTCTCCAGATCTATGCCTTGTTCTTCTACTCCGCAGAAATGTCTAAAGCACATCTGTGGAGCAGCTGCTTTCTAAAGGCTTCATTACAACACCTGACCCCAGTCCTGATCAGTAGCTGCTACTGCTTGATCTGCTCAGATCAGCGTATTAGAAATAGTATCTGTCCCTTAGTTTGTGTGTTTACTTATTTTATGCTAATAAATGACCTTTGATGTTCCTCCTTGTTTGCAGGTCAACCTGAGGCCTCTCCTCAGTGCTGTGTTCAGGAGGGATTTTCAGGAATCTGCGCTCCTGATGTTTTCTCTCTGATGAAGTTCTGCTGGCATCCAGTGGTTCATAATGGCTCCTTTCCTCCCTGTGCTTCTTCTCATATCCCCTGTATCGTCACATCTTCGTTATTAACGAGGTTCTCTAAGTGTTGATGTTTCTTATTGCTAGTTCACTTTTATTTCTGTGTTCCCAAATTTATTCCAGTACATATTTTGTGTTTATGAAGAATAAACACGCCTGTTGGTTTAGTAAATCCTTCTGAAGTGTCGTCTATTAATGGAAATATATACAGTGAGCATGTTTGCCTCATAATCAATAAGAAGAATGATTGTGTAGGAGAACCTAAAGCACGCTGTACATCTGGGTTTGTCTGCTTACACCGCTGTATTAAACGTACAGTAGAGTGCACACTGCGCATTTAGCTTGAGTGAAGTGTAAATGGTAAGTGTGTAGGGCTACATTTGCTTAATACTGATATTGGGATGGAAATTTATAATGCAGAAGAATCCCACTTATTTTTTTTGTTTGTTTGTTTTAAAGGCCAATTGATCGATTAATGAAGAGGATAATCGGTAGATTAATCCATAATGATGGATCATTAGCTGTTCGTGAACTGGTTCTACTTTTACTTTTAGTTTTTAACGATGGTGCATATTCTGTTTGTTCCTTTAAGGGTCTGTGTGTAAGTATGTATGCTGTGCTGCTTTAATATTTACAGCATTTAGCAGACTCTCTTCTCAAGAGTTCTTACAGAAGAGCTTCACTGTTTACTGAAGAAGAACCTCAGCTAGTTTAAATAGACTAAAATTCAGATCCTCTAATCTTAGACTCTACACAAGTCAATCTATCTAAACACAAGTCAATATGGAGACCATAGTACTCTTCTCTTCGCCTGAGTACTCTCAGAAGAGCCGTGGTCACGTGGTCTTGATCTCTTGGCAACTTGTATACCCATAACTAGCCGTGGTGTTTTACAGTTGGCTAGAGCTTGTGTGCGGGGTTTATGTAAATATTGGAGGTGTACAAATAATGAATCAAGATTGTGATGTAACGGTTTCAGAGGTTTCGGCCTGTTTTCCAGCTGTGTTCTGGTTCTGCTGGATGTTCCTCCAGCAGCAGCAGTGTTTGGGTTCATGGTTTCTCGCGTCCATCGACTGACCTCTACTGACCTCATTCAGCCATGATCAGATTCAGATCCTCAGATATGATCGGATAAAGTGCAGCAACAGATGAGCTACAACCTGTAGCTACACCCGTCTACTACATACCTATATGTAAGCCATTGAGAGGAAGCCTTAGGTACATGTTTCTAATAAAGTGGCCAGCGAGTGGAAGCATGAGGTAGGGGTTTCTAATAAAGTGGCCAGCGAGTGGAAGCATGAGGTAGGGGTTTCTAATAAAGTGGCCAGCGAGTGGAAGCACGAGGTAGGGGTTTCTAGGTGTTGGTGATATGTGGGTTCGGCTCTTTGCGTGTGTGTGTGTGTTCATGATGGTTCTGGTCCAGTATAAAGAATAATAAAGATGATGTGAAGGTTCATGGTGAAGCACGGTCCAGAATGAGCAGATAAACACCAGCTGAGAAGATGAGCGGAGAGGCTGGAGGCTGAGCTGCTGCTGTTTAATGAAGTAAAACTGTTAAGAAAATGATAAAGCTGCAGATCCGGCGCTCATCACTCTGTTCACATTATCGTCAGAGTGTCAGCTGAAGTGATTTTCCCGTAGAGCCCCTCCCCTCGGCCTGCACGCACTCCTCCATTTCTCAGGCCCCAGTGAGGGCAGATAAAGACTGTAATTATTAAATTAAAGAGATGTGCTTCTCTCTAATGGGCTCTGCTGAAGAGCAGGCTGCTTCTTCAATATCCTGGAAATTATTTGTGTGTTTGGTTAAATGATGTTACTAATTCCTCTGATTACTAGTAATGACTCTGTCTCTCTCGTTTTGTTATGGCTTCAGCTTAATATGAAATGGCATTCATTTTAGGCGTAATTACCCGGCCGAGCCGGAGAGAGAGACTGAGGAGAAGCCGCTCGCTCCAGACTGCGCTAAATTGCCTTGTTTCCTCTAATCTTTGCCTTCACTAAATTAGAAAATTGAGTTCCTTGGCTGGGCGCAACAATTGGTAGATGTACCCCTCCTTCCCCCAGTCACCCCCGGGGGCATTAAGGCCGTTGTGCTGTGGTGGTGGTGGAGGTGGAGGTGGAGGGTGGAATAAAGAAGATGTAATTGTGCAGGCCTCCTGCTGCGTCAGATACATCCGCACTGCTCACATAAGGAATGGTTTGGCTGTCAGCGGGAGCGGGATGAATAGCGCTCGCTGCCAGAGGAGCTGAAAATGCCTGAATTGCTGAAGCTGTCGATGAAAAGCTGGAGCAGATAGAAAATCTAATGCATTAACTGCATAATTGGAGAGAAAGAAACTGTTTAGTGTGCATGCGGCTCTATACAGTGTGTGTGTGTGTGTGTGTGTGTGTGTGTGTGTGTGTGAATGCACTATAGTATATGCTGAATGCATGGAGTCATAAGCCAGACTGAAAATGAGCACAGTTAGTTTAGCTCGGCGAGTGTGTATGGCGTTTGTAAACACTGCTAGTCTGCAAATGCTGCCCACTGGACAGGGGCATAAAGTTTGATCAATCAATCAATCAGTCTAATCGATCTACCTATCAACAAAGCAACCAATCTATCAACCAACTATCCAATCAATCTATAACCCAAATAATAAATCATTCAATCTATTAACTAACCAACCCTTCAACCAACCAACCAAACCAATGAATCAATATATCTGTTAACTAACCAACCAACCAATCTATCGAAAAACCATTCATCCATCAATCAGCCGATTTATCAATCATTTAATTAAGTAGCCAACCAAGCAACCAGTTGGTCTATCAATCAGACAATTAACAAAATCAGTTAATTAGTCAAAAAATAATCAATCAACCCATTTATTAATCTGTTGGGGCAGTGGCGGTTAGAGCGCCGGGCTGTCGATAACAGGGTTGTGGGTTCGATTCCCGGGCTCGGCAAGCTGCCACTGTTGGGCCCTTGAGCAAGGCCCTTTACCCTCTCTGCTCCCCGGGCGCTGGAGTTGGCTGCCCACCGCTCTGGGTGTGTGTGTGTACTCACTGCCCCTAACACGTGTGTGTGTGTGTGTGAGTGTGTGTTCACTACCAGATGGGTTAAATGCGGAGGACACATTTCGCTGTACAGTCCACACTGTACAGTGACAAATACGTGCACCTTTGACCTTTGACCTAAACAACCAAGTGACCAATCAAATACATTTAATTAACCAGTCAAGCAGTTGGTCAGTCTGTCTGTCAACTAACCAACTAGCTAACCAACCACACCAATCAATCTATCAACCAACCAAACCAATCAATCTATCAACCAACCAACCAAACCAATCAACCTATCAACCAACCAACCAACCAAACCAATCAACCTATCAACCAACCAACCAAACCAATCAATCTATTAACCAACCAAGCAATTGTATCTCTTTTATCCAGCCTTCCTTTCATCTCTTATCATAAACAGCTCTCTGTTGTCAGGTCAGGTACCATCTGCCTTCAAGTCTGCCAGAGTTGTCCCTATCCTAAAGAAACCAACTCTGGACAGCTTGGACATCGGCAACTACAGACCTATCTCTCTTTTCTCCTTCCTTTCAAAGATTCTCGAACGTTCCGTCTACAACCAACTGTCTCTCTTTCTCTCTCTGAACAATCTTCAGGACTCTAACCAGTCTGGCTTCAAAGCTGCTCACTCTACCGAAACCGCTCTCATGTAGCTAAAGCTGCCAGACTGTCCTCGGCTCTGATCCTTCTTGACCTCTCCGCAGCTTTTGACACAGTGGACCACAAGATCCTCCTGTCTATCCTTGCCGGTCTTGGAGTTACCGACTCTGCATGGCGATGGTTTGCATCATACCTGCAGGGACGCTCATACCAGGTAACGTGGCAGGGGGACACGTCGGCTCCTTGTAGTCTCTCCACTGGCGTTCCACAAGGCTCAGTTCTTGGTCCTCTTCTCACTGTACACTCGCTCTTTTGGTAAAGTGATCTCCTCTCATGGATTCTCTTACCACTGTTACGCCGACGACACTCAACTCATGCTCTCTTTCCCACCGTCTGACACACAGGTTTCTGCCCGTATCTCAGCATGCCTCGCCGACGTCTCTTCCTGGATGGTGGCTCACGCTGGCTGGCTCAAGCTGGAAGTCTTGGTGTAGTCGTGGATGATCAGTTATCATTCTCAGGTCAATTCCACCCTTCCTCTCTAGAGAGGCCACCCAGGTGCTCGTTCAGTCTCTCCTCACTTCCAGACTTGACCACTGCAGCTCTCTTCTGGCTGTACTCCCTCTGAGCACCATCAGACCCCTCCAACTCATCCAGAACACAGCGGCACGGGTCATCTTCAATGTTCATAAGTTCAGCCATGTTCAGCTCCTCCTCAGCTGTGTTCTCTCTTCACTGGCTTCCTGTAGCTGCTGCCCTCATCAGATTCAGACCCTGACTCTGGTCTACAAAGCCAAGACTGGACCAGAAGTCGATCCGCACCAAGAGCCCTTCCAGCTTCAAGTACGGCTCGGCTCGACCCGCCATCCTTTAAGATCCACAGAAGACGAGCGTCCAGACTTTTTACTGTCCTGCCCAGAAGTGGTGGAACGAACTTCCCCTGGGTGTCCGAACAGCAGAGTCCAACGCTTGCTGTCCTCAAACCCAGACTGAAGACCCTCCTCTTCTGAGAGTACTCAGGCGAAGAGAAGAGTACTATGGTCTCCATATTGACTTGTGTTAAGTAGAGTCTAAGATTAGAGGATCTGAATTTTAGTCTATTTAAACTAGCTGAGGTTCTTCTTCAGTAAACAGTGAAGCTCTTCTGTAAGAACTCTGGAGAAGAGCGTCTGCTGAATGCTGTAAATGTAAATGTAAATTTATCCTCCTCTCATATTAAAGCATGAGCTTTGTTTTCAGCACTGCTGCTTGTGAACAGTTCAACCAAAACTGTATATGACATATACACCCCCCCCCCCTTTACATTTACATTACATTTACATTTACTAACAGTAACAGTAGAGTAAAGCTCTGGTAAACTCCTTCACTTCTACACAAATACTTCAACTCTTTCATGTAAAACACACACATATATTATTGAAGTTTTTCACTCAGGTTTACTTTGGGAGTCTTAGTTACAGTAGCAGTGTGTGAAACTACCTTTACCATGTTTGGAAGCTGTACTTTAGCCTGGCTAGTTCTCATTGTGGTGCTCTAATACGCCCTCAAGAGGAGATTCAAATAATTCAGGAGTGAATTCTGGGAGTTATACACACACCTCATTCATCACATACACTCACCATGAAAACACACACACACACACACACACACACACAGCTATTGTACAGAAACAGCTATGAGGAAATCTGGTTCATTGGTAAACCCGCTCTAGAGCAGTCGAGATCACATGACCCTGACCATTGAGCTGTGGGGTTCCCTGGAGTGATGGAGCTCCATCCAGCACTTTCGGGATGAGCTGGAGTGGCAAGACTAATGATCCAGCATTAGAACCTGACCCTGCTGGGCTGAATCCAATCAAATCCTTCTCACAGTAATGTTCATGTAGTGTAAAGCCTTCTCAGAAGAGTAGAGGCTTTGACCCTTTTTAATAAACACTGATCCTGAGTCAGTATTTCCATTCCGGCAGTGTCCACAGCACACTACAGAGCTCTGAGGCTGAAGTCTGCTCCTCCTGCAGCTCTGTTTCCCAGCCCTGGTTGAGTTCCCGCCCCTACACCCCCTTCACCCCCCAGGCCTGGTTCTCCCCGGCACCCCCCTGCAGCTCCAGCAGCCCTGCAGCAGCTTTTAGAGAGCTTTACAGGCGACACAACACCTCTTCAAAAGAGCAGCGGGTACATTAGAGAGTAATTAGGCGGCCGGCCTGAGGCCCGGGGTCCCCTCAGCACCGTCCATCTGAGACCACAGAGGCCATGGAGCATGCAGGGGGGGCGGCTAGGGGGTGTCTGAGGGGGCTAGGAGAAGGACGACACACACCTGCAGTAAATACATCACACACATCAGATCACACTGACAGACTGGAGTGGAGGGGGGGGGGGTTGTAAATTACTCTCTCGTAATTATTTAATTAATTACTGATTTTAAATTTGATTAAAATATTGGTTGGTTTTCTTTAATTTTATTACAATTATTTATTTATGATGTTTTTGCTTTGTCCTATTGTTAAATGCCTATTTTATGTACTTTATATTTTTCTACTGTTATAATATTATTATTATTATTATTAATAATAATAATAATAATTTGCACCAGTATTGTTTTAATACTATTTTTAAAATGAGTAACATGATTAATATGAATTATTTAGATTAAATAAATATAATAATACAGTTGAATATATTGATTAATTAAATGTAAATGTATTTATTCATTTTTTTTATATTTACAAAAACATTTTTGCTATTTTTATTATGTTAATTGTTTTTAGTTATATGTATATTGTCGTATGTTTATTACAGTATACAGTATTATCTATCCCAGTAGACTGCAGACAGTTCTCCGGTCAGTGTTTTCTGTGTGGTGTATAAAGCTGGAATCCCATCACTCTAATAAGAGGCTGGAGAGAAGCGGTTCTGCTCCAGGTGAGAAAGTGCCAGGTGAGGCTCAGGTGTTCTACACTGCTCAGTGAAAGGGGAGACAGAAGTCATTGCCGCCTTGAAGACACAGAAACACATGTTGACCCCCCCAACAACCCCCCCCAACACCCTCACACCCTCTCACTGATCAATTGCCCAATTAGGAGAGCAACACTATCCAGTTCAGAGCCACGGGATAAAGAGGGGTTAAGCCACCGGAGCAGCTCCACTGATCAAACACACAGGGAACGGTGAGGGGATGGCAGGACAACCTTCCAGAGAGGGAATATGTGGGGAAGTGATTGGTCAGGGGGTGTGTGAGAGCACGAATTAGTGTGAGAGTAGCTGGAGGGGAAGTAAGAAATTAAGAGAGACAGGACAGTGAGCAAATTCTCATGACCTGGAACTCATTAAGGTCAAAGGTCTGGAGGGATCAGGTGAGGATAGGTCAGGAGTCAGGAGAACCTGAGGCTAGAAGCTGCAGCTCCGTCTCCTTGGGAAGAGGAGGCCGCTGCTCACTGACTTTCATTCATATACGTCTTAAACAAATGTCCGTTTGGGTCAAGAGGGACGTTTTCTTTAGAATAGCTGATACAGGAGCTTGGACTATTTGTAACAACCTGACGGGTCCTGGCTCTCTCTGCCAGGGTACGGGGCCAGGTTTCACCTGCAGGTGTTTCATCGTCCGGCTCCCACCTTTAATAAGTTCTAGCCAACACTACTTTACTTTTCTGCTGTGAGCTTCCTGGAATCTGGTCCTGGAAGACCGGTCTCCAGTGCAGCTTGGTTTCCTAGCTCAAACACATCTACTAGAACTGACCGTTATCAGCTAAGCTTGATCAGTTGTGTTTACCAAAAACTCTAGAAACTGACCTCACAGCACCAGAGCTGAAGAACCCTAGACTCCAAAACTGAAGGATTCAGATATCTTCTTCTAATCCAGTCCTGGAAGACTGGTGTCCAGCACACCTCTACTAGAACCCGGCCTTCTGCAACAGACCCTCATGAAGGACTCGTACACATAATTAGTTGGATTAGGTCTGTCAGAGCAGAGAAACACCACAGTAGAAAAGCTCTTTAGGCAAGTCGGGATAACTGTCAACCAAATAGATCCATTAATCCACTGCTAATTAGACAGAGCTGCTGGAACGACCCCACCGGCGGGGCATTGTAGCGGGTGTCAGGTGGCATCAATTGCTGGCATTCGCCTTCAACGTCGCAAATACGCTTGACAGCTCAAATGGTCCATTTTGCTTTTAAAGAGGCGAAAACCACAAGGCGAGAAGCGGCAGGACTCCATTTCTCTCCCCCGGAGTTCACCTAATGTGCTCCTCTGGGAAACACCTGTCAGGATACCTGAGAGGGTCCGGGGGCGATTCCTGCACCGCTTGAGATCACAAATTCAGATTGAAGACTGTATAACTGCACATTGTTCAAACGATTCAAGCCAGGGTTCTGAATGGCATGCAGTCTCAATGTACCGTCATCCGATGTCAGGGCGCACAGAGGGGCGGGTGGGGTGGGGCAGGGGCAGGGGCTGCACCACAGGGGACTTGGTAAAACATTCGTTTGTTATCCTCTTTTAAACTGTAGTCAGATTGCAGCCCCTTTTCAGGACAAGCCACTTTTGTGCGCCATCCACGGCTATGAAACTCTCTCCCTTGTGTTAATTCAATGGGTTCATGACCACGGGGCAAGGGTTGCAGGTTGTCCTTCCTGCAATTAGCTTTCGTGGTTAGCTTAGCAGAACTAATGCTCCTCATCTTTGAGGCTCGGGTTGCCTGCTCCGATCAGTGGCTGCGGGCTAGCCAGGGACTGAGACCTCGTATCAATTACCTGTCGCATTATGAGGCCTTTATTGGTAAAATCCCCTCTGAGCTAGCAGGCCAAGCTGCGCAAGTAACATCGCAATTACACACACACACACACACACACACACACACACACACACACACACACACACACACAGACCTCAGCAGTAAATCTGGGCTTAAGAGGGAACCTGGGTAGTTGATTAGTTGGATTAGCGGGGAACACACCAACATATAAAGGTTTTAAACACACGATTAAACACAGTCTTGTTTCCATCCAGGAGATTTTAGGAGTTTTCAGGAGTTCTAGTGAAAATGCTGATTAATTACAGGTTCTTAATTTTCAGGAGATAGATCAGATAGAAGCTAATTCACTTGCGTAAGGAACAAGAAAGTCAGAGAAGGAGATACAGAGAAGATGGGACCTCTAACAACTGTGCAAGGCCTGGTAGACCTCCGAAACCAAACCCATCAGATAAACATCACTCAAAATGTTCATCTGTTCCGCCACTTTAGTTATTTCCAGTTTATCCACAACCTAGAACCCCTCCCCTAGCATTGCTTTTCTGTGAGACACATAAAGAAGCTCAAACTGTCCCTAACACAACGCCGCTGAGGCTCAACATGCTCGGAAAAGAAGCTAATAGACACCAGCACTGGCTAGCATCGCTCATGCAGAGTGACCGTCCTACCAACCATGACTGTCCTCTCTCTGGGACTCTGCTCTCTAGACACTGACGGATGGCTGTGCTATCACTGGGGATCATCCCTGTGACCTCCTGATGACGGAGTCAACACTCAGACATTGGGTGAAAGGAGAAAATCAATCTCTACTCTCACTTCAGACCTGAGAACGTCCTCAGGTGTGAGGGTCCATCCACAGGTGTGAGGCTTGGACTCTTGAACTGGTAGCTGTAATGGAGGTAAAGCTGGAGCTCCTAGTCGGGGTTCACCAAATCAGCTCCAGAAAGTAAAAATGAGTCCCGAGGTTTTGTTCCAGCTGCTCAGAAGGTAAAACTGAGTTTTCCATCTCTAGAGCTTCTGCTTGACTGGGATAACAACCTGAGCTGAGGGTGGTGTGTTATAGCAGGAAGCCACTACAATGTGCAGAGCAGGGTTTAGGTAAGTTGTGGGATAGATGACGGAAATAATGGGCGATGTTTGTGGAGAGCAGGAACATTGAGAGCATGTGTATTCTCAGCTGAAAAGCAGATCTTCTAGAAGACTCCAGAGGCAAGCATGTGAGAGGAAAGCCTTTAAAATGACGAAGGTATTTGTAAGGTAAAGGGTTTGGCGTCTCGTAACGTCTGGACCCTTGCAGATCCAAGAAGGCAGGGGTAGAGCTGACCCCAGACCAGCGGGGAGGACGTGTAAGTAAAGGTCTTTTAAAGAGAGGTGGAAGCTGGTGGTTGGTTGAGGTAAAGGCGATAGCATTAGAGATCGGGACAGTGTTGGACAGCATAGCACAAACAGAGCGAGGGAAAGCTTGAGAGAAACCAAGACCCAGAAGGAGAACCCATCCTCCTCGGAATGACACCGGAATTACATTCAAAATTAGAATAATGGTCAGATAAAGTTTTTAAACATTTTAAGGACTATTTGTCTATATTTATATACAGGACTGCTGCCACGGACTTTGGGCCCCATGAAAGATACTACACTGGGACTCACAACCTAGCTAACATGTCCATGTGGTGCCTTTATGGATAACCTAGTGAAACCAGAATGGTTTGGTTGCCCACCAAGGTTTGGTCAGTGAAGGGACCAGGAGGGGTTACATCTCGGTTGTCCACTGCACATGGGGCCTACATGGGACCCATGTAATATTAAGGTGGGCCCCTAATTTATACAGACCTCATTTCATTAAGAGCTGATTCTGGATCTGTGAAACCTCTGATAAACGGGACTGTGTGTGTGCTGAAAATAAAGAAACCCAGCGTTTAAAAGATGTGGATTGTTTCCACCCGCTTTTGTTGTTCCACTTTCAGCCCTTTTCATGTCCCTGCCCCACCGCCCCTCCGCCCCTGCCCTCCGATATCGCAAAACAGAAATCCCCCTTCACCTTCTCCTCCTGTCTCGCTTCTCTCAGGGTGTTCACGGGATTTTAAAAACTAGAACGTTTTTAGGTCAGGACAGAAATGATCTCATGGAAGCTTTCAGAGCAGCAGGAAGAAAGGTTCCGGTCCCTTTGACAGGATCTGAAGGAAGCGAGGATGATCTCATGGGTCTAAAGTGACAGCGACAGGGCCGAATACCTCGGAGCGGTTCTCACCATTTACTCTGGAATTGTTGTGCAATCTGAATGTTGAAAACATGACTTGGCCTACTTTCTTGATCCCGTCCTTTCTGGAAGAACTCGAGGCACTGGCTATAGAGCTCCACCTAACTGTGAATTCAGCTTTGGCTTCAACTGTGCTGCAAACTGTGGCCTGTGGGTTCTCCATAGTGCTCACAGAACTCTCTGTTGCATCTCCGTTCATTTGACTGGAATATAAGATTTACACAAATCTACAGCTCCAACAGACGCTCTTGACTGCTGTAAATCATGACCATCATTCTCAGATCTGCTCTGAGCTCCTTGGACTTTCCCATTGTACTGTGTCTTGTTCAGTTCAGTGAGTGCTGTCAGTCAAACCTTTTTATGTGGCACAGGCCCTCCTGTCCCATTGCTCGCAGTTGCACCCTTGCATCTTGTTTGTGCATGTCCACTAGGTGCGCAAGGCTGTAAGGTGCTTTACATTTCTTTAAAGGTCATCAACGAGGGTGCTTAGCAGCCCCCCTCTGAGCACCTGATGTGCCCCTCTGGTAGGTCTGATCACACTTTCCTGAAGGCAATTAGCCCTGTTCCAGCACAGCCCTGTGATGTTCCTCGAGAATCTGTTATCCTTATCAAAGGTTACCGTTTCACTATCCTGGAAATGATTCTCTGCTGCTTGACCACTTCTCCACTGTAGCAGCAGCTCAGCAGAAATAGCAAAACCTGCTAAATCCAGCGTCGGGGAAACTGCTGTATTTTTTTAAGCAACAATGTCTGAATGTGAAGCGAAGTGTCCCAATTCTGCTCGAAACTCTCAGACATCTTGAACGCTCACGCCGCTTTTAGACAGCTGCAAAACAGTGCACTTCCAGGAGGGGCTTAGGGCTTGAGGCAAGAATTAGGACAGGGCCACGAGAAGTTACCAGCTGTAGTCCATCATGATCACTAGCAGGCCATTAAAAGAGACCACAGAATTACTCATCTAAGTGGTTGTGTGGATATTTATGATCCCATGTTGCCTAAAAAGTAACACTTCTGATCAAATTCTTGTTTTGTTTCTATTATAGATGTGTGATTTCAGCAATTCTGCCCCTGAACAGGAACAGTTCAAAGAAATCATTGAAAGCCCAATACTGCCCTGACCTTCAGGCCCATGATGAGTGTCTGTAAACGTCCCACCACAACTGTAGGTCAAACAGACATGGCCCGCAAGCAACCGCACACTATTTCCTAAACCTTTAATATTTAATCGATGAGAGCAGCATAAGCCACAGGGTCCAAATTCAGAACGTTGAAATGATTGACCCCTCGCCTAATGTGTTTCACCGGACGAGTGTGTTGACCATCTCTTACGCTGATCTGCAGCGATTCCAATAACATTATACACACAGTTCTCACATTAACTTCCATCTGTGTTCCCAATCAATACATAAACCACAGCACAGGGCGGGAATTATCAGTCATTACGAGAGTTCAGCACCCAGCGGACCACGGCGGTCTGCCCTTGTCCCAGACAGAGAGCAGTTTAGAGGTTGAGTAGTGTAAGCGATTGGGTCGTGGTGTGCTGTATCATTGATCTGAATGTAGATTCAAATGGACTAATGTGGTTCTGCAGTTCAGCACATTAATCCACCGCTCATTCATTCAGAATGGGCTGTGTTCAGACCAGCCCGGGCCTAATTCATTACCCAGCCCGCTCTGTTATTACTGTAGGACGTAGCCTTGGGCTGGGCCATTTGTTGGCGGCGTGCGACAGACGCTGGCGTGTTTTGTACTGGCCAGCATGTCGACCCCAGGCAGCTGTTGTTTATGTATTGATCTTCATATTTTCCAATAATCTGACGTGCGTCACATTCAGGAACATTATGTGGAGCGGGTCAGCGGCTAATGAAGCTGTTGGTAAGATGGATGTTGGCTGTTTTTGCTTTGTTTATCAATGGTGGGGAAAAAAAGTGGGAGAGCTGTACCCAAACCCCTGTTCATGTTCTGACCCACACTGTCCAAACATTTGGTTGATGATGGAGCGGTGGAGCTGGGTTGTTGTAAAGCCACACTGCTAATGTTAGACCAGATGATCTGTCAATCACATTTCCTTCTGTTGGTGATTTCACCCAAACTTTGCTGAAGGACGAGTCACACTGCCACTGTACACTTACTGTCCTAATGCTTAGCCAACTAACTGACCACTCCGCTACAAGAGTAACATACAGTAGCATGGGGACACCAGCTCCTCCAGCGTTCCTTCTGAAATTAAGGGTTCTGCTTCTGTTGGAGTGACTGTCTCTACTGTCCAGAGAAGAAGACTTACTACTAGATTTTGGAGAAGGAGCATTGCTGAGCGTTAGTGAGGTCAGGATGTTGGATCATCACCTCACCTCAACATCCCAACTCATCCCCAACTCATCCCCTCTATAAGTACTGGATGGAGCTCCTCCACCATCATTCCAGAGAACACAGTTCTTCCACTGCTCCACAGCTCCTCAATGCTGGGGGGCTTTATACCCCTCTAGTCCACGTCTGGCATTAGGCAGCATGGTGCCAATAGGGTCATGATGTTGATCTGCTCCAGAGAGTCCTATTCTATTGGCAGTACTTCTTCTCTACAGGGACTAGACAAGCTGTGTGTGCATTTGCACATCTGTGTCAGCAATGGGTGCAGCTTAAAGTAGCTGAATGCATTCATTTGAGTGTCCACAAACATTTGGACATGTAGTGTGTATCGAATGTCCAAATGTTTGTAGACAGCAGTGTGCTAGTCTAATACAGAAAGAGAGAGAGTAGGTGTGTGTGTGTGAGAGAGAGAGAGAGAGAGAGAGAGAGAGAGATTAAAATGAACTGATTAGAATTGAGAAAAATGGAGAAAGGACAAGAGAGAGAAAGAGGAGACAAAGAGAGAGAGAGAGAGAGAGAGAGAGAGAGAGAGAGCATGGAATGGAAGAGAGAGATACAGTAGAAAGAGAGAGAGAGAGAGAGAGGCTGGTGGTGAGGAGCACAAAGGCAGTGAGCAGTGGGGCTCAGTGGGCCTCATTCAGAGCAGTAATTGGCAGAGTGGCTTCATTTCACAGGCTGATTTCCTGCCTCTTGTCCTCCAAAGGTTTTAACAAGTTTGATGCTTTTAATAGAGCTTCGAGGGTCTCCTATTCTCCCCCGAGCGCCCCGCTCGTCCCCTCCTCCACTCTCTCTCTCTCTCTCTTTTTTTTTTAATGCAGTATTAACTGAATTCTCTGCTCTTCACTTCTTTGTAAACACGTGCAGAAAAAAGAGAGAGAGAAAGAAAGCTCTGTTCCTTTAATCATTCGTCCCCTTTCGGACGAGGTTTCTAAACAAGTTCAGCCATTTCCTCCACACAATAGCCGACCCCGGGAACAGAGCGGGAGAGAAAGGGAAAAAAGGAAAGGTAAAAAGGTGGAGGTGAGAGAAAATTCAGTCACATCTGTATCTAAAAGCCCCTCTGAATGCTTTGTTGCCTTTAATGAAATGGCAGTGGTGTGGAATAGACAGGGCTGGGGGAAAAAGGCTAGTCATCTTTCATCAAACCAGCGCAGCAGATGGATCAGAAGGAGGGCGTAAAAAGCCTGGGGAAAAAGCGAGGCGGCCCAAATCACCGCATTTCCCCACAATAGCGCTCCTATGAGCAAGAAAAATATATCAAAAGATGCTCCACTCTGAAAAGGAAGGGCGATGTAATGATGCATTACTCAGCCATCGCTCTCTTTAACCTTTTAATAAACCGCTTCAGCACAGGCCGAGAACTCCACGCCTCTTTATTCCAGGGCGTCTGACTGATGAGGTGGTCTGCTGTAAACCTGTGAGGATTAGAGCTGATGAGTGCAGGATGACTGTGAGGTGTTTAGGGTGGGTAAGCTTAGTGCATCACAATAAAGTAGTCATTTCTGCTCCCGCTTAAATACAGCAGATCCACGTCTAGATCCACGTCTAGATCCACGTCTAGATTGTTTCCAAACTGTTTTAGTTTCTTGTGAGAGGAAAACAGCAGCATCTGATGAGAAGAACCCTATGCCAACTGTTCAGTCTGGGGGTTGTTCGGCAGCCAGTGGCACAGGAAACACTGTACAGGGAGAATATCAGTGATCAGTACTCGACCTCACCATTCTCAACTCCTCAACTCATCCCATTCAAAAGTACTGGATGGAGCTCCACCACCATGAGTGAGTGAATGAGTGCAGCTTAAAGTAGCTGAATGCATTCATTAGAAGGGGTGTCCACAAATATTTGGACATACAGTGTATGTTTAGACAAACAGCATCATTTATTGGAAAAAAAAACTTTGCCAGCTGTTAAACATGGGGGTGGACGTTTTATGGCAGCCGGTGGTACAGAAAACATCACACTACTTTCTAACAGAACTGTGAAAACATTTTTATGTTATGCATATAACTGAATATGTACTAAACACTCAGGCTAATGGATGGCTAACACTGGCTGAACGTTTGATTGAATCTGTTGTCATTATAATCCAGCAGAGATTGAACTTTGTCTCTGAAAACTCTCAGAAGAGATTTGAGATTGTGCCGTTCTGTCAATTCCGGGACACAAGGTCATCAGATAAAAAGGCTAAAGGGGCTTTAAATTAGCGAACATCAACAGGGTGAAGATACGCAGGCTTGTGAAATATTATAGGCCGTTCAATTACTGACATATTTAGATCTTCCCCAAGGAACCTGCAGTAGCAGTCTGCGGGCCATTTGCCTTTGCCAAATTGACCGTTTCTGAAAGGTCATGACACGGAACAGATAAAATATCACTGAGGGCATATGCACGGACAGCCAGGTTACCTGTTGGCCGTTTGAACAGCAGAGAGACTCTCATGTTCAGTGACCAGCCTGCTGGCATTGGGGTAGATTCTAAAGACAAGGCCCTGTTCCTTCTGTCCCGCACCATGATGGTTCAAGTGTCCATTGGTGGATGGGTCAAGGCCTCCAACCTTTGGACAGCAGTCAGGAGTGACCGTTTCTCTGAACCAGGTCAGGGTCAGACTGTTGAGGTCACAGACAGGGTTATAAAAGGGTCATTGATTTGGGAAGGAAATGGGAGGTAGCAGGATGTTTCCTGGACGAATCTCCAATGACTGAGCATCACAACTCACAGCAGTTTATTAACAGTTTATTTTCAGAGTTTATTAAAATGATTTAATTGTTTTATTATAAATTACACAATTTTAATTAATATAACATGTCAGGGCCTACAAAGCTAATGTAGCTCACAGGTAATGGTGTCCACAAACATTTGGACATATAGTGTACCCCCACTTCATTGTAGGGGACAAAGTTGGGGCCGGTAATTTCACAAATTCTAACGTTCTTTAACGTAAAGCTGAATGTGTGTATCCGCACTGATCAAAGGAGCTGACGCGGGAACCAGACTTAGTAGATTGTTAAGGTTCCTTCAGCATGCTTGAGGAGTCACGCCTGAGACACCACTGCCCGAACATCCTGCCTGAATTCCCTGCCGAACAGAGCCGGCCTTGATCTGGGCTCCACCCTGCGGAACTCCATCCCGGATCAGATTCCAGCTCTGCATGTTGCGCGGCGCTCGGGTCTGATCTCAGGTGACATGTCATCCTCTACCAACCTCCAGCACGAGGCCACAGAGTGGTCTTTGTCTGTGAGCTCAGCCAGCCTTAGTTCCAGCCGTCCAGTTCCCTCCCCCCGTTGTCCAGGTCCAGACACACACACACGGTCAGACCTTCTAATGGACAACCTGAATTCCTCTCAGCCCACAGTGGAGAAGCTTCCTAATTTTCATCTGAGCACAGCCTGAGCATTCATGCAGGAGAGGGTACAGCTTAAATCCACACACACACAGACAGCTATATGTCTGTCTCTGTCTGTCTATCTGTCTATCTATCTATCTATCTATCTGTCTGTCTATCTGTCTATCTATCTATCTATCTGTCTGTCTCTGTCTGTCTATCTATCTATCTATCTATCTATCTATCTATCTATCTGTCTATCTATCTATCTATCTATCTGTCTGTCTATCTGTCTATCTATCTATCTATCTGTCTGTCTGTCTATCTATCTATCTGTCTATCTATCTGTCTGTCTGTCTATCTATCTATCTGTCTATCTATCTATCTGTCTATCCCTCTGTCTATCTGTCTGTCTGTCTATAGTATGTTAGAAAAAGGTGATCTCCATATCAGTGACATGGTGTCTGAAGGATTAACTGTAATGCAGTAAATGATGAAGCTGATGATGCTGTAATTTCTTATAGTTTATTGAGAAAAACACAAAATACAAGCCTGAAATCATTTACATTCCATCACACGTCCAATCAAAACACAGTGAACCAACACAGTGAACAAATTCAACAATGAGCATCCAGACCTATTAAAAATGTAATTACAGAACGTGTCAAAAATTCATACCTGAATACAAATACAGAGGAGATTCAGTCCGACTGAGCTGAATCTCAGAACACATGCAGTTCTCCTTTAATGTGCCTGAAAGTGAAAGATCAATCTGCATCAACAACCTAAACTTAAACATATATATATATATATATGTATTGTCACTATTATGATGTAGAGTATTGGGTTTAGGGGCCTAAACCTCTGTACAGTCCTGTGTGTATGTGACTGTATATGACTGAGCAGCTCTCCTAGCAGATGCTCCTGAAAGATTAAATGAATCTAAACTCAGGTCAGAAGCAGGCGGGTTGTGTCTGCAGTTCTGTTTATATTATTCTGGGTTCATCATTTCGGCTCTCCTCATCATTAGAGGCTCACAGTCGGTTAAAAACAGGGAAAAATACAAAATACAAAGCACACAGTAAAGTTACAGCCCCCCCCCCCCATGGCTATGCATTACCCTTCAGTGGCAGTACGGTCAGTGGATGCTGAACACCAATGCTTACACTGGCATGAATTCATCCTCCAGGGCAAATTCATAAACAGCCATTTGTGACTGAGCAAACTTTGAGTGCAACATAATGCAGTTTCAGCTCGAGAGCCGCCATTCAGAAAGATCCCATCAGTGTGTTAGGAGCCTTATCCCCCCAGTTTGCTTAGGGCACCGACGCTGCGTCTATACCAACTACATTAAAGGCAATACCAGAGACGCTAAATGGGACTGTTAGCTGTTAGCGCTGATTTTAAGAGAGAAAGACCATGGCTGGGACACACCAACCTATGAATGAGACACCAGATAACAACGACCGCTTCCTTAACTCCACTGATCTGCAGGTTAGTGCACACAGTACTGATTACTCAGCTGATGTAGGTGCAGGTGATCAGTGCGACCGCCAGCTCTCAGAGCGATTCAGACGGGAATATGTTAAAGCAGTTACAATAAATAAATAAATCATTAAAAATGAGCGTGTGATAATAGTGATGTATATTTAGGTAAAACACAGTAACAGGGAGGATCTCTGAGCTAGATCAGTGCTTTTTACTATAAGCGGGGGCGGGGTAAGGTTATCTGCCCCGCCCACTGGTGCATGGTGATGTCATCATAACATCACAAGATGTTTCAGAGATGGTAAAAGTCTTGAAGTAAAAACAGAAGATTATTGAAAAAAAAACAAGAATTTAGGTCTATATATTTTATTTGCAAACATATTGATACACTATATGTCCAAATGTTTGTGGACACCCCTTCTAATGAATGCATTCAGCTACTTTAAGCTGCACTAATTGCTGACACAAATGTGCAAATGCACACACACAGCTTGTCTAGTCCCTGTAGAGAAGAAGTACTGCCAATAGAATAGGACTCTCTGGAGCAGATCAACATCATGACCCTATTGGCTCCATGCTGCCTAATGCCAGGCGTGGGCTAGAGGGGTATAAAGCCCCCCAGTATTGAGGAGCTGTGGAGCAGTGGAGGAACTGTGTTCTCTGGAATGATGGTGGTGGAGCTCCATCCAGTACTTTTAGATGGGATAAGTTGGGGATGATGAGGTGGGGTGGTGATCATCATCCAACATCCTGGCCTCACTAACAATGCTCTTGTCGCTGAATACAATCAAATCTCTGAACTGTGTTCTCTGGACAGTAGAGACAGTTACTCCAACAGAAGCAGGATCTTTTTACACACTTTTGATTTCAAAAGATGTCCCAATACTTTTGTCCATAAAGTGTATATTAAAACAATATGGCATGGCTACAGAATGACTTGCATTATATCAACCAAAATAATCACCTTGGTTGGATTACTTGAATATCTTACTTAGTCTGCAACACACTGACGTTAGAACCCTGATAGTAGAACCCTGACGGTAGAACCCTGTGTCTGGTTGGGGGAGATCACCAGCCCGTTACAGAGTCACAGAGGCTGCAGGTTTCAAACCACATGAACAGAGCAACGCTTCCACCACCTCACTCCAGAGACTCCCATCCACTGCGCCGGCGACGAGTTCACTGACACAATCACTAATTAATTTGCTGCTTTAAAGTGCAGGCCGGCACTAGACTCGCCATTCTCAACCAGAGAAAATTAACCACGCTAATTAGCTTAACTGGCCTCATTTCCATAATACGCTCGAGAGAGTGGGACTGCGCTTCGGCGGCGGGGTGAGGCTGTGTGGGGAGCCGAGCCCGGTGGAGTTTACGTGGCTTGTGCTCCAGCCGTTGCTCCGGGGCTTCTCTGCACAATAACAATGCAGGAGGTCACAGGATGGATTAGGTGTTGAAAACGTGTCAAGATGAGCAGCCGCTGTTTGGCTGAGTGTGTAATTACCACCATCATAAATACCCAGCATGCACGCCTAGCTGCTCACTGTGTTCCACTGTAAACTCCGCTGACATGCTGATAGGCACTCACGGTCTGAGGTATGTGGAATATCTTCATCACTATCATCATCATCATCATCGTTATTACAGCATAGTCTTCACACCCAGTACACAAACATTCAAAAAGCAAAGATGCCGCTAAAAATACATACTAATAAAGGACACTAACGCCACCAATCTCTCAGACTGTGAACTGCAATGCGTGAAGCTTCAGTTCAGTACTCCACTGAGCAAAACCGGCTGTATTAGCAGGGACGTCATTAAAGGAGCGGTACACTCAAATATCCTAATTTACACAGTGACCCCTAATGCCCTAATGCAGTAAAGACACCATGGGCCAGTTCTTTACAGTTCTTTACATACGACCTCAGTAACAGCCAATAAAAAATGAACATATTAATGGGCTCATGCACAGGCCTGTCACAGTAATTACATTACCAACTTATTGTATAATATATATAAACATGACCTCAATCATGTTTTGTTTACGAGAGGCCATTCATGTAAATTAGCCAGTTTGTTCACTTTGTTTAAAAACAGTGTTTATATTTTATTAATGTTTTATTTATTTGGGATATTTAGGCATTTTTATATTCCAACATCTGAATATTCTTAATAATTCAAAGTTCATTGTTGTTGTGTTTTAAACAACAGAAAAATATAAAAATAAAAATTAACAGTGATGAAGAAACTAAAATAAAAAGTAAAAGCATCCAGACATACAGGCAGTTTCAGTTTCTGACTTCAGTTGTTTTTTAATTTCATAAGGTTTTTGAGAACTCTGTTTTCCGTGTTTTTGTGTGGACAGGTAAAATGCAGCTTTTTGAAAGTCTTAATTGTTAGAAGCTTTGGCCTTATCAAACTTTGTAAGGTGGTAGCGTCCCCTGCTGGGCAGGCATGCTCACACAAGTGTATTAGGGTCATTTCCGCATTTTGCCTCCTTGTGTGGAGCAAAAGATTCTCAAAAAACTGTTGGATACAAAAATATTTTGAATTATATAAATATATACATGTAGACTTAAGGCTTAAGGTTCAGGGCTTCAAAGTTGGACCTCCAATCCAGTTTAGTTTATAGTCCTGGATTTTGTTCTCACTGGTAGAATCACAAAGGATAAGAAAGTGCAGGACTGGAAACTGGATTCAAGGTCCAGATTTGAAGACCTTTGTCCTAAGGCATGAGGTAATTACCCTTAACTGGTAAGGAACTGTAGCCAATGTCTGGGCTGATTGGCTAAATATGCTAAATATGCTAAACATGCTGCGTTCATGATCAAGTGGAAACAGGGAAGAATTCAGCCTCCAAAAAACAAACTTCCATTTGAATTTCCACTCTGAAATCTTCTGAAGTTGCTATTCCAGGGTGTTATTTTAAATATTATCATTATGAAGTATTAAGTATTAAGGGCACATTGTAAGGTTTGTAAATATACTTCTGAGCCTCTATTTTGGTTTAATTTGTTGATGATAAACACAGAGGAAATCTGGAAAAATGTAAGGTTAAGTCATTACTACTGGAACAACAGCCTATATCCACTTTTACAACGAATGAAGCACTAAATTAATAATAATAATAATAATAATAATAATAATAATAAAGTAGGAAACTTACTGTCTGACTAAAGTCAGCTTATAGAAACTGCACAGTCACTGATAGTCTACAGTAGAAATGGAAAATTCAGATCCAGAAGGTAAAAAAATCTGCTCCAGGATTTTGCTCCAACAACCTGGAACGCAGTCCTGGGCGGAGTTTTACTTTCCAGACCTTTCCGGACCTGAATTGTCATTCTCTAACCTACAGAGGCCTGCTGTGCTCCTACCCCCTCCCCCTAGATGCTGAGCGTGATGGTGTGGATGGAGTTGGCGGGTATCTTGGCGTCCTTGTCCTCTCCGCTGATGCGAAACACAACGTGTGTGTTGGATGGGATGGTGGCGGTCCCGGTCAGTGGTTTTCCGAGCCAGCCCTGCGCTCCACGCTTATACATGTTCACGGTCACCTACAGAACCAAACACAGTTATCACATTATGATTGAGACCAGGATCATGTTTAGGACTTGGGTGAGGATTATGTTTAGCTTTTGGATCTAAATTATGAGTATGATTAAGACCAGAACTAGGTTTAGCACCAGGGTAATTGTCAGGGTTTGGTTTGGAGTAAAGTTAGGGTTTGATTTAAGACCAGGATTAGGTTTGGGATCAGAATGAGGGTTATGTTCAGGTTTTGGGTTGATGTTAGGATTGGATTTGGGACCAGTTTGTTATGATCTTTAGGTATTGGGTTAAAATTATGGTTAGGCTTAGGACCAGGATTAAGTTTAGGACCAGGATGTGGGTTAGGTTTAGGTTTTCAGTTCCAGAACATTTTGGTCTGTTCACCATGAACATCTGAAACAATATAAAGAACCACTACCAGATTCACATTATAGAGAAAAGAGAAAAACAGCAGAATTGGAGATACAAGTAAAATACAGGTGGCCTTTTCAAAATCGATTAATGAAGGTCAAGGCTGTGGCCCTCCTGGTGATTCTGTATACAACAGCTTGGGCTACAAAATGTGGCCTTTTGTTCTCAAAATATTCTCAGAAATATTGACTGATTATCTAATAAGGATTATATCACTGAAAAGTAGTTATTACATTTGAAAGTAAGTCATTATTTCATGCCAATAAGCTGTAAGACTCATTAAGACCTTTCACTTACTACTGTCTGACGCACTTATACCTAGATGTGCCAACAACTGGGACACAGCCCAGGAGTTTATTTACACACAGACAAACAGAAGATAAGTTTTAAAACACTGCAAACAGTTTCATTATTTTACATTAGTTTATACATGTACTGCTCATAATTAACATTGTGTTTACATTATTTTATAAAATTATTACCGTGTCTAGTTTTTTATCCAATTTAAGAAATATTTAAACTCACATGACAATTATGATATAAATAAAATAACAAAGAGCAATAAATTAATAAATGAATGTATTTTGGGACGAACATTCTTGTCAGATATTTTTAGACCGCAGTAGTACAACTAGTGTTTAGTCTATTGCTGCAAGAAAAAAATTGTTTCTGTAGCTGGTGGGAATTGGTTTCCTAGGTCTCATGATTTCATTTGTTGAAAAAAATAAAAATAAAATAATGTTTGGGTTCTCTAAGTGTAAAGTCTGTATATAAGGTGAACAGTTAGCTATCTAATGTCAGATTCAAATGATGCCACAAAGTGAAAATTAGAAAAATGGAGACTGGAGGTTTTTGCATTACAGTGAATTTATGATGATTTGCTAGATTATATAATACAGCTTTATATAGCTAAAAGCAGCAGTAGCCACCAGTGAACCAGGTCTATATTGCTTAAAGTGATCTGAAAATGTTCACAGAAGTTTCCCTGAATCTACAATCAACCACAGCTCCTATAAGAGGATGAGACTCAGAGAAGAACGTCTGGAGTGGCTTGCCAGTAACCTCCGGAGGCCAGAGGGGTCGTGACCCTGACTGAGACCTTGTGATATCCGTCCAGACCTATCTGGACATCCGTGGCCTTCACCTTTGGCCTTTTGTAGCCCAAGCTGTTGTACACAGGTTGACCAGGAGGGCCACAGCCCTGACTTTCATTAATCGATTTGGAAAAGGCCACCTGTATTCACACACAGAGGGCCCTTTATGCAGAGAGTGATGAGGGAGCAGTGGAGCTGTGCTCTCTGGAATGATGCTGGAGCTCCATCCAATACTTTTGGGATGAGTTGGGGAGTTGGGGAAGATGAGGTGGGCTAGTGATCATGTTTTTGTAGTTGAATGCAATCAAATCCTCACAGCAATGCTCCTCCAAAATCTAGTTCTTCTCTGGACAGTAGAAACAGCTACTCCAACAGAAGCAGGATCAGCTCTTTTAATACCCTTGATTTCAGAAGAAGCAGTGAATGAGCAGGTGTCCCAATACTTTTGTCCATATAGTGTATATCGTCTTATTTTCTCAATATTTTCGCCAGTTGTGCCAAAACAACTATATTCTCTAAATATCTGACTGCTGGTTCTCTCTCTGTCTGTGGGGGAATGGGTCTGTTCTGAAGACCAGCAGTGCTAGTTCTCTCATCATCTTACTCTCTCCTGAAGAACCACAGGAAGGATCAGACCCACCTCCCCCACAATCAGACCCCCGTTACCCTACAGATCATCTACTACTCTTACTCCACCTACTTCTACCCTCTACAGCAGGACTAGAACCAGGATTAAGTTTAGAACCAGGATGAGGTCTAGGTCTAGGTTTTAAGTTAAAGTTCGAGTTAAGATTAGGACAGGGGTGAGGATTAGGTTTTGGGTTAAAAAAAAAAGAAAAAAAGAAAAAGGATAAAACCAGGATAATGTTTAAAAAATGGGATAAAACCAGGATAATGTTTAGGACTAGCGTGAGGATTAGGTTTAGCTTTTGGATCAAAATTATGGGTATGATTAAGACCAGACATCTGGTTAGGATTAGGACTAGGGTTCAGTTTCAGACCAATATGAGGTTAGGTTTTGGGTTGAAGTTAGGATTAGGTTTAGGACCAGGGTCTTTAAATTAAGGGTATGATTAAGACTATGTTTAGGTTTGGGCAAAATTAGATTTAGGATTAGGACCAGGATTAGGTTTTGGACCAAGATGTGGGTTAGGTTTAGGTTTTGGGTTGACATTTGTTTAGGATTAGGGATAGAATTTGGTTTCAGACCAGTATGAGGTTAGGTTTAGGTGTTAGGTTGTAGTTGGGGTTAGGACTAGGTTTAGGACCAGTATGAGGTTATGTTTAGGTGTTGGGTTGAAGGAAAGAATAGGTTTAGGGTCAGTTTGTCATTGGGTTTAGGGTTCGGGTTAAAACTAGGGTTAGGTTTAGGACCAGGATTAGGTATAGGACAAGGATGTGGGTTAGGTTTAGGTTTTGAGTTGACATCCAGTTAGGATTAGGACTAGGTTTAGGACCAGGGTCTTTAAATCATGGGTAGGATTAAGATTATGTGTAGGTTTGGGCAAAATAAGGTTTAGGATTAGGACCAGGATGTGGGTTAGGTTTAGGTTTTGGGTTGACATTCGTTTAGTGCTAGAATTCGGTTTCAGACCAGTATGAGGTTAGGTGTTGGGTTGAAGTTAGGATTAGGACTAGGTTTAGGTCCAGGGTGAGGGTTAAGAGGAAGGTGTAGTTAATAGATATGTTGTTTAAATGTTGTAAAGGTAAAGGTTAGTAATGAATCTGCAGATCCAGAACCCTTTCTACACCTTCATCACGAGCGTCTCAGCCTCAGCCCTCCTCAGATCTGATGACCTGTGGGTCGATGGGTCTCTCTGGACGCTGTTTATTAAAATTCAGAATGCTGAAAGTTCAGCTTCCTCCCGGCAGGTGTGTCCAGCCAGCGAGGGACGTCTAATAGAGCAATTCTGTCTGCCTGCAGGACGCGCTCTTCAGCATCAAAGCGTCCGGCTGCAGGGCTTTGAAACAGCAGACGAGTGCAGATTAAACTCGGGTTCCTCTCCCTCTCCGTCCAGCTTAACTAAACGTGTGCTCTTAGCACTGCGGTCCTCCCGCTGGATCGGCCGGACAATGGGAGCGTTAATGAGATTTGCGTGGCCACATAATTGAACCCTGTTCCATTTCAAAGGAACAATCTGAAGCACTTCAGCGTCACACAGGGATTAACGTGTGTAACCCAGCCTTTTCCACACGGCTCTCTCTCCTTTTGTTCGCCGGAGACGATTTTTCAATTATCATTTTTTTCTGCTGCACGAGAGAGCCGGCCAAATTGATGAGGCTGTTTTGCTAATGGTGGCAGCGGTCGGAGTTCATCGCCTGGCGTCCGGGTCGCTGTAAATGGCCACTGGGGCTTTTATTACTGCAACATCAAACGGTAGACATGCTTGTGTTTTTTTTATTTCATGTCTGGAGGAGGGGTCTTCCTGCTGTCTTCATGTCTCACACTGATGTGGACAGTTAAGAGACGTCCCGGTGCTTCATGACAAATCTTCAGCATTCACCCCAAACATAGTCAGTCAGCCATGTCTGGTGTCTGAAGGTGCATCTTCAGTTCTGCTCTGGAGCTCCGGAGCTGATGTAGCCTGACTTTTATTTTGTTAAGTATTTGTACATCAGAGTTCATTGATTGCATAGAGCAGTTTATTTATCATACTCTTTTACTTCAAGCTGCCTTTGATATTTTTCTTTATACTTTTAATATGTTATGATATGTGTGGCTATAAAGAGCTAAAGGCATTGATGTATGATTTCCCAAACAGCTTCTACTGTACGTAGACTTATTATGATAGTGGAACCCTTTTTGGTACTTTATTGAACCATCTGCAGAAGGTTCCCATCAACTGAAAGAACACTTTAACCAGTAAAGAACCATTTAAGCAATGGAGTGGATCTCTGAGAGCCTTATTAAGAGTGCAGTAAAAATGCAATCAAAAGCTTTCATATTTTATATTAATTATAATAACTCACAAAAAATAATACAAAAATGTATCCCAAAGAGGCTGTTAAATACAAGCCTAGTAAAGAAAAGCTATATAACTGGCATCGTTACAAGAATAGTACTACAGACCATAATCTACCCTTAGTCCTGTAGAGAAGCTTTAAACATCTGTTGTTTTGCGAGTGAAATAATAATAATAAAACAAACGAACGAAAAAAAAAAATGATAATCATCATTAAAACCATGTATACTGCATGTAGACGCCTTTCCAGAGGCTGTGCTTCAAAGCTAGGTGCCTACATATCTAAAGAAGATTTGTTATAAAAATATATTGAGTATACTGTTCCCTGATCAGTATTTAGAGACTGTATACTGTTTCCTGATCAGTATTTAGAGACTGTATACTGTTCCCTGATCAGTATTTAGAGACTGTATACTGTTCCCTGATCAGTATTTACAGACTGTATACTGTACCCTGATCACTGATCATCAGTTAAACCATTTCTCATCATCAACGCTTTATTCTCTTCCTCTGATTTTGGTTCGTGTCGCTTTTGTCCTGTTCGTGTTTCTGCTCTTGTTTTTCTTGTCGGTTTGTTTTGGTTTCCCCCTTCTGATCTTCAGCACATGGCTCTGTTTTGTTTGTGTTCTTGTCTCCACCCTTGTCTCTGCTTTAGCCCTGCCGTGTCGTTAGTGTTCCCATCTGTGCCTTCTCTGTAGCCCTGCCCTCTTGTTATCTTCCTCAGGTGTTTCTTGTCAGTCTCTGAGTGTACGTAGTCTCTTTGTTTCAGTGCTCTTTGGCTGGTTCTCAGTCTGTGATCAGTTGCAGTCCAGAGTCCAGTCTGAGCACCTGGGTGCGTTCTTGTTCTGCCAAGGACGTGACTTGTGTGGACTTGGAACAGCCAAATATCCCAGAATGCATTACACCATACTGCTGTGCCAACCACAAAACAACCGTACGGCGCCCTCGCATCCTCGGGGGTTAAACTTGCCCAGTCTGAACTCGGTGTACTTCATGTTGGGAATCCCTCGTCTGGTCCTGTGTATGTGTGTGTGATATGACCGGTCACTCTGTTGCTCGGACTGTTTGGTTCCTGTGTGTTTGTTTCTTTTGTGAGTTTTATTCTCTAGTTTGTGTTTCTTTGGTTCCTGTTTTGCTTTGTTTTGTTTTGTAATAAATTAGATTCTACCTCCACCTCCGAGCTCCACAACGTTGACCGTATGAAGTTATGATGGTTAGAAATGTGAATTTGAATGTTAGGATTTTTTTCTGAGTTTCTAAAGAAGAAATCGAAACTCTTAAACCGATGTTGACACTTGGTGACGTACGAGTGAAGATTTGGAATCCAAAACAAAGGCAGTGTATGATCAGTTTCTGAACAGCAGTCTCATGAATTCAGCGGCCAGGTACCGGCACATGAAATCCCTCTTAGAAAAATCTGATATCCTGAGAAATGATTCCGATATTCAATAAAATCTGTTAGGATCATGTGATCAAAACAATCTGTTAAGTCCTCCAGAAAACAAATAATTTCCTGGTTCTCTGGCGTGAACACGGAGAAGATTAAATATGTCAGTTTCTGTTTTTTAGAAATGTTGTAGAGGAGAGATTCTGTGTGTGACTGATTTGTTCAAAAAGGTTCCTTACACTTCTCAGATTCATGGTAAGAATCTGAGACACTTTGACAAGAAGAACCAAACTGTGATGTTCTAGATAATGACTGGGTCAGAACATCTCCAGAACATCAGCAAGCAGGTCTTGTGGGGTGTTTCCTCCTGGTATGCAGTGGTCAGTACCTACCAAAAGTGCTCCAGGAAAGGACAACCGGTGAACCGTCAACAGGGTCATGGGTGCCCAAGGCTCACTGATGCTCATGGAGGCCCCGCCCACCTCCCAACTTACAGGACTAAAAGGATCTGCTGCTAACGTCTTGCTGAATGGTGGAACAGTAATCTCTAACAGTCTTGATTCTAGGCACCCTGATGATGTCCTGATCTGCTGGATGAATCTCTGAGGCCGCTAATACGTATGTTGAATCTGAGTATGCGACACACTGCCATTTACACCTGTCTGTCTTTATAGACTCCAGAACATCAGTGGAGAGCCCGAACATGCCTTCGTCGACTGCATGCACTTGTGAGTCGGGACAAACTGTGCTGAACTGCTGATCTCCTTGCTTCTGCTAACCAACGCACCCATCACACCTCCACAACCTCAAAGCTACACCTCGCTCCTCCACCACCTATCTAACACTCCTCAATGACAACAGAACAGGGGAAAGTAATTGTGGTTTAGACGCTGATCCCTCAGTCTGTCCGCGTCTCGTCTTACAGCGGTATCCGACACCTTGGAATGAAGGAATCTTTATTAATTCTGGCATGCTCAAAACGATACCACCTCGAGTATCGTATCACACACCCCGTAGACAGCAGACGTCTCCACCACTGGAAGCCAGGAGGGAGGACATTTGTAGAAGGGGAAGACAGAAGACTGACTGACACAACAGTTATTTGTCTGCAATCAACCAAAACCTCAGGAAATCAGGACCGCAGCCCGGGACTTATGACTGGCAAGAAATGGAGGGAGTTCAAAGAGCCTCTGAATTCACAGGCGTTGAGATTTATGAGTGCGATCCTCGGCTGAAGAGGGGAGTTTACCCTCATTTACTAACAGAGCAGTTTAGGATGACAGGCTCAGCAAATAAGGCAGCCATTCAAGATCATATCAAAGTTATGAACATCACAAGTGCGCTATGCTCTGGTTTTATGAAGGAGAAACCTCAGTTATCTCAGTTATGCCCTCAGTTATTGCTCTCATTCTTCGGTCTGATCTGAAGAGCGATCATGTAGGTAAGGGGAAAGTCCTCTTGTCTGAAGTAATCTACCTGTCCAGATTCACAAATGAGCAATTTGTCTGCTCAGTCGCTCACAAAGCAGTAACGGGAAATTACTGCACAGACCCTTTGGGAACGTGGGACCGCATGACTGTAAGACAGTAAGTCTGGTTGTGGTTTGCAAATAAATCCTCATCATCTTTTAATCTGAGTCTAGAAGAAGCAGATCTAATCTACAGCTTGGTATATCTGTCCGAACCTGACAGAACCCAAATATTCAGAACTTTAGTTGGGTTTGGACAAAATCACTGAAATGTTTATGGCTTTGAGGCTTCAGTTTTTCTCTACTACAAATCATCAATCTGACAAACTGCTGTCGCGAAATCCTCAGAGATCGATGAGGTCAGCAGTTTAATGGCTTAAGTAATAATTTGCCTTTGTGCAAGTTTATCCAGGGCTGAGACAGAGTGCTATCAGGCTACGCTCGGGGTGGGAAAGAATTCTGTTGGACTACAGTCAGGTTGGGACAGAATTATGTAGGGCTACAGTTCTGTCAGGCAAAAGTTGGGTTGAGGGAGAGTTCTGATGGGCTACAGTCGGATTGGGACAGAGTTCTGTCAGGTGAAAGTCGGGTTGGGACAGAATTCTGACGGACTACAGTCAGGTTAGGACAGAATTTCATTCAGACTAAAGTTGGGATACAGAACAGCGTCAGGCCACAGTCTGGTTAGGATACAATGCTAATCGGGTCGGGTTGGTACAGAGCTCTGTCAGGCTACCATTAGGTTGGGACGGAGTTCTGGGTTGGGAAAGAAATGTCTTGGGCTACAGTTGGGTTGGGACAGGCAGGTTTAGAGTCGGGTTAGGATAGAATTCTGACGGGCTACAGTCGGGTTGGGACAGAATTCTGATCGGGTCGGGTTGGCACAGAGTTCTGTCAGGCAAAAGTTGGGTTGGGACAGAATTCTGACGGACTACAGTCGGGTTAGGACAGAATTCATTCAGACTAAAGTTGGGATACAGAAGAACAGCGTCAGGCCGCAGTCTGGTTAGGATACAATTCTGATCGGGTCGGGTTGGCACAGAGTTCTGTCAGGCTACCATTAGGTTGGGACGGAGTTCTGGGGCAGGCAGGTTTAGAGTCGGGTTGAGAGAGAATTCTGACGGGCTACAGTCGGGTTGGGACAGAATTCTGACAGGCTACAGTCGGGTTAGGATAGAATTCTGACGGGCTACAGTCGGGTTGGGACAGAATTCTGTTTACATTCAGATTGGGACAGAGGTCTGTCAGGTGAAAGTTGGGTTGAGAGAGAATTCTGATGGGCGACAGTCGGGTCGGGACCGAAGTGTGTATGAGTAAAAAAACACATTTTAGGGGTGAAATTCTTCCATCTTTCCAGAAATGTCAGGAGCGGAGGCAGGTGTGAGCGTTGTCTAAATTACTGAAACATCAGACTTATCAGAGATCAGATCATCAGATCACCTCCGGCAGCTTCCGCCTGAACTTAGAGCAGCATGGAAACGTTATAAAGTAAGCCCCTCGGGGTCGCCTGCTTCCATTTCTCGGAGGGACCGAGACAGGAGGAGATTCACAGTTCCTCACTTCGGCCTGATGTGAAGTTGTGTTTGCTGACGTCGGTTTATTTAATGTTCTAAGACTCTTAACATGAACACTGGAAAAGAAAAGCTAATCAAGAGAAGTGCTGTCATTTTCTTTAGTCACTGTGCAAATGCACCTACGAATGTAGACATCCACCTCAGATAGGTAAGGTCTACAGCATAAGCTTTCCTTTCAAAGCTTGTCCATAAATCTTCAAAGGGATGCTCCTGTCACTGGAACCCAGAGGCAGATGGCAGAGCTTCTGCCAAGACCTAAATTTGTGCATACTGATCAATGAGACTAGGTGGAGATGACTTGATGGAAGGGTAAGTACATCTCCGTAAACTACGCCAGGCATTTGAGCAAAGAACTGTGTTTGAACCTTGAGCTGAGCTTTGAGGAGCACTTGGATGCCAACAGGGCGCAACCCGAGAAGCTTTAATAACGGCTGTGCTATTTTGTCGCGCTCTGAAAGAACATGTGTAATATCTACTCCAGTATCTGTCCTGGCTTGGTCTACGCTCCTGAATGAACGTGGCAGTTTGTTGGAAAGCGAGGGACGGGGATTTCCAGAATGTTTCCTTAATGCCTCTAAACAAAAACAACAACAACAAGAAACAATCAACCACAAAACTGAAAGGAATCTTCAGGCTAAATGTAAAGAGGATCCCGACTCGTCTGAAAAAATAAATCAGCCAGCTCTGCTTTGACATCAAATCAGCCGAGGAATGCACAGGTACACTTCTGTGTGGTCTGCTCGATTGGCTGCCAGGAATTTATCTGTGAAGGAGACAGTTACGTCTCCTGTAACAGACAAAACCCCAGGCCTCGCCAGCGTACCTGCAGAAGACACGACTGTGAGGAATCAGAGTTGTGTCTTGTGCAAGGAAAGGTGTCAAGTATCAAACATGCAGTGGAGCTGACTGTAATCCGGCACTGATGTCCGGCGATATTCTGATGAAACCATGAAACTGGAAACACTGCTCAGTAATGAACACGGGCATTTTAATTAGCAACCTTCTGATGGTACGAGAGTGGTTCTTAACAGGTGCTTAGCAGTGTTTAGCAATTATCCATTTCACATTTCCTTTCATGCTCACTGATGCACTGAATAGGGTGTCTGATAACAGTGGACCCCAGAAACCCCCAGAAGCTCCAGCTCTAACAGGGTTTCAGATAAACTCCTCCTCTACAAGAATACCTCAAAAACATTTAACATCAGCCCAAAAGGACAAAACATGCAAGGGCCTAACATCGAGCCCTTGGGGATACCTTACACTATATGTCCAAATGTTTGTGGACACCTCTTCTAATGAATGCATTCAGCTACTTTAAGCTGCACCCATTGCTGACAAAGAGTGCAAATGCACACACAGCTTGTCTAGTGCCTGTAGAGAAGAAGTACAGCCAATAGAATAGGACTCTCTGGAGCAGATCAACATCATGACCCTATCGGCTCCATGCTGCCTAATGCCAGGTGTGGGCTAGAGGGGTATAAAGCCCCCCAGCATTGAGGAGCTGTGGAGCAGTGGAAGAGCTGTGTTCTCTGGAATGATGGTGGAAGAGCTCCATCCAGTACTTTTGATGAATGAGGTGGGGTGGTGATCATCATCCAACATCCTGACTTCACTAAACTAGTCTAGAAGTAACTCTAGTTACTCCAACAAAAGCAGGATGAACTATTTATTTTAATATCCTTGATTTTGGAAGAAACAACAAAGGAGCGGGTGTCCCAATACTTTTGCCCATTTAGTGTAGTTACTGTGGACCCCAGGAAAATAAGTAATAGTTTCTGGAACAGCTAACTTATGCTCTTCAAGGATACCTCGATAACATTTAATACGAGCCAAAAAGGACAAAGCACAGAGGGGCCTAATATTAACCCTTGGGGAACGCCGATACCTTACGTCATACGATGCGAGGAATAATACGACTTGTCTTTCCATGAGGTTCTCTCTAAGCTTCTCTGTAAGTAGGTACAAGTGTCTTCTTCTGACTCTTGCCTCAAGTGTTTTCATTAAATGGTGACATGTCCTCTCAACTGCTGCACAGGTAAAAGCAGCGTGGTACTGTATCTTGGTTTCTCCTCGGGGAGAGAGAGAGAGAGAGAGAGCCCTGTTTGTCTCCCAGTGTTCGCGGGTTCATACGCCTCAGGCCTCAGAACAGGAGTCACACAAAGGGCTGAAAGCTCAGTTAACCGCCTGGCCCGCCGTACCCTCTCATTCTCAGTGTTCGAGCAAGAGAGGTACAATGACATCACCTTTCACATTTCAACAGCGTGGCCACCTCCCTGCTCTCCCCTGTGTGCCACTGGTCATAAATCCTTTCACATGCTCCCTCTTTTCTCACCTCCTGCTCACCTGGACTAAAGTGATGCATCGCTGCCTCAAAAGACACGGGACATGGTTAGTCATTCATTCTGATCCAGGCAGATAAGGAGACTATTTGCTTTCTCCCCTCTCTGTCTGACTCTTTCTCATACGCCCGCAGGGAGACAAGGTGTTCATGACTGTGCACAGGTCACTGATAGGTGTGTTCAGCGTCTCCAGCACACAAAGCAACACATTTGTTGCTCAATAAAACAACATGGTTTATAATGGGCAGCACTGAATGCACTGCAAACCGTGATATCCCAGCGGGTGAAATCCTCTAAACGTAGTCAAATGTTTGTGGACACCCCTTCTAATGAATGCATTCAGCTACTTTAAGCTGAACTCTTATGCAGCTAAATGCACACACAGCTTGTCTAGTCCCTGTAGAGAAGAAGTACTGCCAATAGAATAGGACTCTCTGGAGCAGATCAACATCATGACCCTATTGGCTCCATGCTGCCTAATAATGCCAGGCGTGGGCTAGAGGGGTGTAAAGCCCCCCAGCATTGAGGAGCTGTGGAGCAGTGGAAGAACTGTGTTCTCTGGAATGATGGTGGAGGAGCTCCATCCAGTACTTTTGGGATGGGGGTGATGAGGTGGGGTGTTGATCATCATCCAACATCCTGACCTCACTAACACTACTGTTGCTGAATGCAATCAAATCCCCACAGCAATGCTCCTCCAGAATCTAGTAGAAAGTCTTCTTCTGGACAGTAAAGACAGTTACTCCAACAGAAGCAGGAGAAACTCTTTTAATATCCTTGATTTCAAAAGAAACAATAAGTGAGCAGGTGTCCCAATACTTTGTCCATATTGTTTATCTAATATTTCTAATTTTGAGAATATTATAGTGTTTTTTAGATTCATTAATTTATTTCTAGCTTTTTTTTTACTTGTTTTAAGTGATTTTATCTACTAGAATTGTCTTCTGTAAATATTAAATATTAACCAGAATAATTACTTGCCAGCGGAAGTTGTAGTTGTAGATCCACAAGGCACTTCTATCAATCCACATTTCTATCAATTAATCAGGGAATCAGTGATTATGAACTGAGTTATTAAAGCAGTAGTTTGGTTCAACCCTAACTTTGTCTATGGGCTGTGTGTGTGGTGAGGAGAGCGATCACCGTAGAACATCATAAGGTGGAGGAATTTTTGGGTAGAAAGTCTTTTTGGGTAGTCGATGGAGACGTTGGTAGAATGGCATGTGATCACTTGTACCCATGTGACTCAATCCCTGTTGAGTTACAAGTACTGTGGGGACCTCAGACAGGTATGGCCTGTTACCTAGAGCTACAGGTGCCATGTTTCAGGTGAACTCAGAGCGAGTGTAAACTCACACTCATTCTCTCTTTGTTCCGTCATGTCTCGAACAGATCCAGACAGAAGGAGCCATCTCCGACTGCCCCTGATGCTCTCCTGACATCAATAGCATAGAGGCTTTGTAGAAGACATTAAGCAATCCTAAAATCAAAGTGATGTCACACAGGAGAACCGCAGCAGCACTGTCCAACAACCACCACTCACAGATCTAGGAGGACTGTGTTGTACCAAACCCCAAACCAGTGTAAACTAAAATCCCAATCCAGAAGAATAAAAGAGTGTAGAAGGATACGAGAGAGAGAGAGAGACGGGACACACCGTACCACTGACAGTGGGTAACAGCACTGCCCAACACCAGCAGAGGGGACTAGGACTCCCCACCTCATCCTCCCCAACTCATCCCCTCTAAAAGTACTGGATGGAGCTCTACCACCATCATTCCAGAAAGCACAGTTCTTCCACTGCTCCACAGCTCCTCAATGCTGGGGGGCTTTATACCCCTCTAGCCCACGCCTGGCATTAGACAGCATGGAGCCAATAGATTCATCAGTGTTGATCTGCTCCAGAGAGTCCTATTCTATTGGCAGTACTTCTTCTCTACAGGGTCCAGACAAGCTGTGTGTGCATTTGCACATCTGTGTCAGCAACTTAAAGTAGCTGAATGCATTCATTAGAAGAGGTGTCCACAAACATTTGGACATATAGTGTAAGGTATCCCCAAAGGCTAAGTGTTAGGCCCTTGCATGTTTTGTCCTTTTTGGCTGATGTTTAATGTTATTTGCACATCTGTGCACATTCATTAGAAGGGGTGTCCGCATACATTTGGACATGTATTGAAGGCTATGATTTGACTTCAAATCCAGCTCGCCCAGCTTGCTCGTCTCAGACTCCTCAGACTCCTGCTTAAACAGCTGGAAATAAAGAGCGCTGCGTTCTGCCCACAAGGCCGGCCACTGAAGCCATCAGAGCCCCAGCAATCAGCATTTCCATCCATT
>NC_132899.1:1185000-1271893 GCF_030463535.1 Salminus brasiliensis
CAAAAAGTTCCACGAGACGAGGAGCAGACGCTAAAACGCTGTCTGATTGATTAATAATAGCTGTGGCGTTTAGTGAGGAGAGGAAAAGAAGATAAATAAACGTAAGAGATGTAAATAAAATGCAAAGGAACAGAAGCCGGGGGAAATTGCTCCACTTGAAACACTGGAGGGAGAGATAAACACATAAACAAAGCCGCGGCCTGGTGTCTGTGCCTGAACAGGTGCCGTCTGGCCGTATATATTCAGAGCAGTGGTCCTCAGCCTGTGGACAGCTTGTTTTAAGTGATATCCAAAGGCCTTGTGGGTAAAACAGCAGAACCAGCTCCTCTCAGATCACTGCTTCAGTACTACTGAACGTTAATGGTCAGATGAGATGGAGACTCTGTAACTGTTAAACATGCTGGTGGTAGTGTCATGCTCTGGGGCTGTTTTGGGGCTGGTACACTGCAGTGGAGGTGGGTGGATGAAGAATTCAAACGACAAACACTTAACCATGTACACACAGACCATCCCTGGAGAGATGCTGGGTCTGGTCATATAGTTAGAGCGGTGGTCCTCAGCCTGTGGTCAGCTTGTTTTAGTGATCTCCTTGTGGGTAAAAAATGACTGAGTACTAGAGCTCTATAAAACCAGAACCAGCTTCACTGGACCTCTGATTACTGCTACAGTACTGAATGGTTAATGGTCAGATGAGACAACGATTGAGTACATTTCAAGATGTTTAGATGTTTAGAGTAAATATGAAACATTGCTATTATTACCATCCTTATTATTATTATTATTGTTGTTATTATTATTATTGTTATTATTATTATTATTATTATTATTATTCATGTAACAGGAGTCTCTGTCTTGCCTTTGTGTTTTATCTCCTGATCTGTGTCTGTGTTTTGGTTTCCCCATGTTCTCTTCAGCACATGGCTGTTTTGTGACTCTGCCCTAGCTCCGCCCTAGCCCCGCCCTAGTCCCGCCTAGTCATTAGTGTTCCCTGTGCCTCCTTTGTAGCCCTGCCCTCTCGTTATCCTCCCCAGGTGTTCCTGTTTGTGTCTTGTGCTCTTATACCTCTGTGTTTGCAGCTGTTCCTGCTCTAGTATTGTTGAGGTTTATGTGTTGTGTGTTGTGTGCTGGGCTCTGTGTGCTGAGCTCTGGGCTCTGGGCTCTGTGCTCTGGGCTCTGTGCGCTGGGCTCTGTGTGCTGAGCTCTGAGCTCTGTGCTCTGTGTGCTGGGCTCTGTGTGCTGGGCTCTGAGCTCTGGGCTCTGAGCTCTGGGCTCTGTGTGCTGGGCTCTGTGTGCTGAGCTCTGGGCTCTGTGCTCTGTGTGCTGGGCTCTGAGCTCTGTGCTCTGTGTGCTGGGCTCTGTGTGCTGGGCTCTGAGCTCTGTGCTCTGTGTGCTGAGCTCTGGGCTCTGTGCTCTGTGTGCTGAGCTCTGGGCTCTGTGCTCTGTGCTCTGTGTGCTGGGCTCTGTGCTCTGGGCTCTGAGCTCTGTGCTCTGTGTGCTGGGCTCTGTGCTCTGTGTGCTGGGCTGTGTGCTCTGTGTGCTGGGCTCTGGGCTCTGTGTGCTGGGCTCTGGGCTCTGTGTGCTGTGCTCTGTGCTCTGTGTGCTGGGCTCTGTGCTCTGGGCTCTGAGCTCTGTGCTCTGTGTGCTGGGCTGTGTGCTCTGTGTGCTGGGCTGTGTGCTCTGTGTGCTGGGCTCTGGGCTCTGTGTGCTGGGCTGTGTGCTCTGTGTGCTGGGCTGTGTGCTCTGTGTGCTGGGCTCTGGGCTCTGTGTGCTGGGCTCTGTGTGCTGACTTTCATTTGCATGTAGTGGTCAGATGTGTTCTGCTCTTTTGCTGTTATACACCCTGGTCACAACCTCCTCCAGCTGCTACAGAACTGTCCGCGAAGACTGTCAGACACCGGAACAGCTTTTACCCTCAGACCATCACCATCCTAAACAGCTGCTCAATCAGCTACAGGCTGTAGATCTTACTGATAAACCCTTATTCACTCTTATCCTACAGTCACTGCATTACTGCACCATCACTCATCTCACACGTCTACACTGCTGTGTAACACTGTACAGATTAAATACTGAGCTGCAGACTGCTGTTCTGTGAAGAACACTGTAAAGCTCACTGCATAGAAACATCCTGGTGTAGTCTGTGTGTACTGTGTGTACCACTGTTCTCTGTGTGCTGTGTACTGTCTGTAAATGATATGTAGAGTAGCTGTATATTATTACCACTACAGACACACTGACAGCCGGAACAACTTCCTTGTGTGTGTGAACATACCTGGCCAATAAACCTGATTCTGATTCTTATGTGATGATTCTGGTTTTAACATGAATTTTGTAAAAGGAAAGATCCTCACAGTGGGTTTCAGAGCCTCTCTACAGGACTGTGAGAATGATATTGAGTTGGTTGCAGTACTTTTTGGACATTCTGATTCTGGAAGGGTCCACAGCTGAGCTTCAGTATGCTACTTTAACACTGGTAGTAATAACAGGGCAGAGGCTGTTCAGTTTGTGAATTATCTTATTAAAAGCTTTGGGTTTAATGTTTGTTGGCAGGTTTCTTGCGTTTCTCTATAATGTAAATCTGCAGTTGTATCAGAATTTCATAATGAATGGACCAATAGAAATGCTCCATATATAACCCAAACAGTCCCACCTGTCTGTACAGAAGTCCCTGTAGCAATACACCTTAGTGTGTGATAAGGCCTGGAGTGTAAAGGGGCTCAGAAGGGTTTCCCTCCTCCTGTAAAGCTGCTGTTTTGGAGATATGAGGTTTCTGAGTGACTGTGATGAACTATAGGAGATGCAAAAAAAAAAAAAAAAAAAATCACACACAAACAAAGACGAGTCCTGAACAGGTGCCGCCTGTGGTCTGCAGCCTGTGGCCAGCTTGTTCTAAACCCTGATCAGAGCAGCTTGTAAATCAACATAAATGGATACTAAACATGAGTAACTCCGTTATGTAGCACATAGATAAACACACACACACACACACACACACACTGAACAAGACTTTTAAAAGTTTGTGGACACCCCTTCTAATAAATGCATTTAGCTACTTTAAGTTGCACCCAGATGTGCAAATGCACACTGCCAATAGAATAGGACTCTCTGGAGCAGACATGACCCTATTGGCACCATGCCAGGTGTGGGCTAGAGGGGTATAAAGACCCCCAGCATTGAGGAGCTGTGGAGCAGTGGAAGAGCTGTGTTCTCTGGAATTATGGTGGAGGAGCTCCATCCAGTACTTTTGGGATGAGTTGGGGATGATGAGGTGGGGTGGTGATCATCATCCAACATCCTGACCTATCACACACTAAGGTGTATTTCTCAGTAACTACAGGGACTTCTGTACAGACAGGTGGGACTATTCTGGTTATATATAGAGCATTTCTATTGGTCCATTCATTATGAAATTCTTATACAACTGCAGATTCACATTATGGAAAAACATTGCCGATCTTGTTGCCAATCAAATTCTCACAACAATTCTCCCCAGAACCTAGTAGAAAGTCTTTTTCTCTGGACAGTAGAGACAGTTACTCCAACAGAAGCAGGATCAGCTCTTTTTAATAGCCTTGACTTCATGAAAAAAAAACTGAAGGAATTAGCAGGTGTCCAAATACTTCTGTCCATGCAGTGTATATTGAAATCCACCTGTTCTGAACCCTTGTTAGAGTCTGCAAAATATCTGCTCCTTCAGAACACACCCTGATCTCTATTATGCAAGAGCTGCAGGTCGTCATCGACAACCTGGCGAATCTGTTATGTTAATCTTCATCTTGATTTTATTAAGTGTGCTTGAATCGGTATTGCGAACGGAAGGACTGCGTGTGTGTGTGTGTACGGTCCCCACGCCTCAGCCTGAAGCTTCATCTGCATTCAGGCAGCCGGCGGCTCTCTCAGGTTGGCTAATATGCCCACTGTTCAATATGCATCTGTAATCAAAGTGCTGATGGAGGACTGAGTGGGTTTCCCTGTGAGGGTCTTCAGCGCTGGTGTTTCTGCAGTGCTCTCCTCGCTGTGTAATTGCGTGTGTTTAACTTTTTCTCTGCGGCCTCCCGGAGCCACTTCTCAACCTAATTACTTTAAATCAGCCGCTGGCCTGAAGAGCTAATTACAGACGTGTGTAAAAATGGGAGGCAATTTTACTTTCCATAGATTTAAAAATTATATCCACACACTTTCCGCAAGGAACTTCAGCAGGGACGCTCGAGGGTAACTTTGGAAAACTTTTAAGGGCCGTGAAGCACTGAGACTTCCCTGTACATTCCCTGTACACCGGCCACTTTATCAGAAACCCCTACCTTGTGCTTCCACTCACTGGCCACTTTATTAGAAACACCTTCCTTGTGCTTCCACTCACTGGCCACTTTATTAGAAACACCTACCCTGTGCTTCCACTCACTGGACACTTTATTAGAAACACCCACCTCACGGTTATGATGCAAACTGCTGGAGCTGGAATAATGGACGAGCCAACAAACAGTCAGCACGGAGATCCTTCCATGTTCAGCCTTTCTCCTTTGGTATCCCATGGACAATGACAGCAATATCCAAATATCCAATGTTGCCAAAACAGGGTCAGAAACAGCAGAACCAGCCTCACTAGAACCCATACCACAGCTACAGTACTTCTGAACACTCTTAAAAATAAAGGGGCTACAGTGGTTCTTTGAGCCTTTGAAGAACCTCTTTAGGTTCCATTAAGAACATTCTTTAAACCTTGGAAAGGTTCTTTATTATCAACCTGGTTCTTTATGGAGTTCGTCAGCTTTGGTCAGCAGTGGAAATGCTACACTGCACAAACTGGGTTAAATTATGTGGAAGGAGGACTAGTGTTTCTAATAAAGTGGCCAGTGAGTGGAAGCACAAGGTAGGTGTTTCTAATAAAGTGGCCAGTAGGTGGATAAACAAGGTAGGTGTTTCTAATAAAGTGTACAGTAGGTGGATAAACAAGGTAGGGGTTTCTAATAAAGTGGCCAGTGAGTGGGTGTGTTAGAATCCACTAATCTGGGCTTTTTCCAGTCAGCCCTTTATTAAAGAGAAATTCACAGCATCTTGGTGAGTCATGTGACCGCTATGTCAGACCTATTCCCATGTCTCCAAACCAGCCACACAAAACCAGGATGCTGTCAGAGCTGCTATCACTGTTCGACAAGCACACAGAAGCTCTGCCTCCTGCTCTGTTCCGCGATGCTGTTCATTAGCGCAGATCTGTCCGCTGGCCTTTGTGCTCGCCTCATTCAGCACTAAGCAGTGGGGACAGGAATGCGAGTGACCATCAAATGAACAGTGTAGAATGTGTGGCCGGCTCCATTATGAAATGTGTCCTGAAATGTATCTGTGGCAACAGTGCAGCGCTAACGCACCTGTACACAATACCTGAACACTGGGGCAGTGCGCTCGTTTGTGCTGCGACTCCCACTCATTACTCCTCCAGAAGCTCAGCAAGAGTCATTACATCACCAGTCACACCCAGCCACCCTCCACACAGCCTTCTACCAAGCAAGCTCATTAACACCACAGCTAACACTGACTAAGTCTCTGTGAATTTACTTAATAATTTAGTATTTAGTAAATACTATAAATTATTCCATTTACAACTATTATTAGAATTTAAAGACTTAAAGAGATTTAAGATTTAAAGAATTATTCAGTATGATTTATACAGTTAGTACAGATTATATCTTAGGTACTATGATTTACACAGTAGATCAAGAGTTATTCAAAATGTACTATGAATTATTCAGTATCCACTATAAATTATTCAATATCCACTATGAATTATTCAGTACCCACCATATATTATTCAGTATCCACTATAATTATTCAGTATCCACTATGAATTATTCAGTATTTACTATGAATTATTCAGTATTTACTATGACTTATTCAGTACCCACTATAAATTATTCAGTATCCACTATGAATTATTCAGTATCTACTATGAATTATTCAGTACCCACCATATATTATTCAGTATCCACTATAATTATTCAGTATCCTCTATGAATTATTCAGTATTTACTATGAATTATTCAGTATCTACTATGAATTATTCAGTATCTACTATAAATTATTCGGTTTCCACTATGAATTATTCAGTATCTACTATGAATTATTCAGTATCCACTATGAATTTTTCAGTATTTACTATGAATTATTCAGTATCTACTATAAATTATTCAGTATTTACTATGAATTATTCAGTACCCACCATATATTATTCAGTATCCACTATAATTATTCAGTATTTACTATGAATTATTCAGTATTTACTATGAATTATTCAGTATCTACTATGAATTATTTAGTATCCACTATAATTATTCAGTATCCACTATGAATTATTCAGTATCCACTATGAATTATTCAGTATTTACTATGAATTATTCAGTACCCACTATGAATTATTCAGTACCCACTATAAATTATTCAGTATCCACTATGAATAATTCAGTATCTACTATGAATTATTCAGTATCCACTATGAATTATTCAGTATCTACTATGAATTATTCAGTATCCACTATGAATTTTTCAGTATTTACTATGAATTATTCAGTATCCACTATAAATTATTCAGTATTTACTATGAATTATTCAGTACCCACCATATATTATTCAGTATCCACTATAATTATTCAGTATCCTCTATGAATTATTCAGTATTTACTATGAATTATTCAGTATCTACTATGAATTATTCAGTATCCACTATAATTATTCAGTACCCACTATGAATTATTCAGTATCCACTATGAATTATTCAGTATTTACTATGAATTATTCAGTACCCACCATATATTATTCAGTATCCACTATGAATTATTCAGTATCCACTATAATTATTCACTACCCACTATGAATTATTCAGTATCTACTATGAATTATTCAGTATCCACTATGAATTATTCAGTATCTACTATGAATTATTCAGTACCCACCATATATTATTCAGTATCCACTATGAATTATTCAGTATCCACTATGAATTATTCAGTATTTACTATGAATTATTCACTACCCACTATGAATTATTCAGTATCCACTATGAATTATTCAGTATTTACTATGAATTATTCAGTACCCACCATATATCATTCAGTATCCACTATGAATTATTCAGTATCCACTATGAATTATTCAGTATCCACTATGAATTATTTAGCATCTACTGTGAATGATTCAGTATTAAAGTGTAAAACGAACGGGTCAGGTGTGATTCTGCTTGTCTATGTGAGATCAGTAGGTGTGAGGAATGTTTAGAAGGTTAAAGAACGTCTAAATGCTGTAAATAATAGAACTGAATGCTTTGATCTTCAGGAGCTTCGGTTTTGAGAGAGTTTGAGCTCCTGCAGTCTCGCTGCAATCAGCTGACCTTCAGCGCCACACCAGAACTCGACCTGTGCACTCTGTGTTGACAGAAGGACAGAAATGCAGTTGAACTCGGCCGTCACCTCTAAGTGGACACATGATGAATCTGCGGTGGTCACGAGGTCCTGCCGAGCCTCGTTCAAACACGCTCCTGCTCTGCATTCAGCAAATACTGGAAACCCAATAGACGCTCATTAGTCTCCTCGGAGAAAACGAGTTTAGGCCGTTTTCCGGCAAACGGTCAAATTTAGCCGAGCGTAATCTCGTCTGCTGCTGCAGTAGGCCGTCCTGTTGACATCTGCTTTGAGAAATCACATGATTCTCTGCCATATCTGCCATGGAAAGCTGTCAATTAAGCTGCAATCTCAGTAACAACATAAAGCAGTGGCTTGTACGCACACACACACACACACACACACACACACCAACGGCAGCAGCGGCGGCTCACAGAAATTGCATGAGGCATTACAGGCAGATTGAGAATGAACTCAGTGGTTTTATGAATCATGTTTGCGTCCTGCTCTGTGTCTCACCAGCCTTTGTCCCGCTATCTCTCCACCAGCGGGAGAACAGAACCAGAACACTGCTTTTACACTCCCATTACAGATGAATGGAGGCTTCAAAAGACCAGCCATTAACAATTACTGCAGGTTTATCTTCTCAAAGTAGAGCCACACGCCATCCCTGCGACCTCAGATCCATCTTAAAGTGACAGTCCTGCAAAACCTCTGATCTACACAGTGTTCCCTCCTACCCTGAGTGCAGTTCATCAGCCGGGAGATGTTCAGTGTCTGAACTGTTTGGTTCTTTAGTTTTAACACTGGAGCTGCAGGCTAACATACACCAGTCAGCCATAACATTAAAACCAGCTGAAGTGAAGAACACTGCTGATTTGGGTCCAGGAGCTCCTGTCTGTCCAGGGCTGGATCTACAGATCAGTCAGTGAGTGAAGAACAGTCAGTTCTTGAAGGTGATGAAGCAGGAAAAATGAATCTGAGACACTTTGACAAGAAGAACCAAACTGTGATGTTCTAGATTATGACTGGGTCAGAACATCTCCAGAACATCAGCAAGCAGGTCTTGTGGGGTGTTCCCAGTATGCAGCGGTCAGTACCTACCAAAAGTGCTCAGAGGAAGGACAACCATGGGTCAAGGCTCACTGACGCTCATGGAGGTCCAACCTCACAACTTACAGGACCTAAAGGATCTGCTGCTAACATGTTAGCGCTCCAGATACCAAAGGACACCTTCAGAGGTTTTGTGGAGTGAGTCCATGCCTCGAACGGTAAGATCTGTCGAGGTGGCACAGGGGGACCTACTCATTATTGGGCAGGTGGTGTTAATGTTCTGCCTGATCGGTGTTGCTAATAAGTATTGCAACCCACACATCACACACTCTCCTCACCTCAAACCATGTGGAGGTGTTCAGCAATCTCTTGCTTATGTGGTTACTGACACTGTGACTCCTGACATAGTGTTATCTAGAACATGGTGATAAGATAAAGGTTTAAAGAACCTCATCTTACTGGACTCACAGTAGTAGCTGCTACCTTGAAGATGCAGTAGACCTAACACTCGCTCCGGCACAGTACATGTTTTTATCTGTACATGATAACCCATTTATTTATGAATGATTTTATAATCAGACACTTCAGTCCAGCCTTGTTTTATGATTCTAAATGGGGCGTTTACCCTGTTTCTACTTCTGTCTTCTGCTTTTGGTCTGTTCCCATATTGCGTTTAAATGTTTCTCACTGGGAGCAACAGGGTCTGGATCTGAACAGTCCTTTTATCTTGAACTGAAGGTCAGATCATCGTTTCAGAATCATATATTTTCATTCCTGATGAATTCGGACGAAATCCTCATGAATACTTTGTAGCTTTTGGCTATAATGCACACAGCTTCTTCTGGCTACTTCCAGATCTCCACATCGAGAGGATCTTCCCCACTGGCATGTCCACCCTCCTCCCGCGGTGTAACCAGCAAGCTGATTGGCTTTTTTGCTGAAGGACAGGATTTTAAACAGACGCCATGTTTAACATTATCAGAATTCCCATTTATATTTCAGGCAGTGGCTCCTCAGTTATTACAGTATCAGCAGTTATCCTGGACTGCGTACAGAGCTCTACAGCTACCTTAACCCACCTGCACCTGATGTTACTGTTGCAGCAATAATTAATTTGCTGTGGAACCAATTTTTGGCGGAAAAGTTTTGGTTTGAAATTCAGGGCGTCTGATTTATATATCTATTTATTTTGTAAAAACTGAGGCTGTGTGTCATTACCCCTTTGGCTTGTGCGACCAAATCAAAGTCGTGATTTTTTTTTTTTTTTTTTACAGAAACACACTTCCTCTTGTGTTTTATTGCTTAATTATATTCATGAGTAATTATACAATTCCTATTTTGCAAATTGCAAAAAAAACAAACTAAAAATAATGTCCTGAATATTCAACAAAACATCCATTAATCACAATGAAGGCCATAATGTCAAAGATGTCAAAAGCCTGTTAGCATCTGCTGCTAATGCTAGCTCTGTCTGGTCAGGTGTGTTGTGACCAGGGCTCCTTTCAGCTCCTTTCTGTTTATTGAGGCTGAATGAAAGCTGGTCTTAATGCTGCTCTCAGAAGTGAGCTGAGGGAGGGGTGGAGAGTCTATTCTGCACTCAGATCTGCCTGAGCAGCTGCTTCATATAGCACGAAGACCACGACCCAAACCACAAACACTCTGCATAATTAAGCAGCATTAAAAAGCTCAGGCTGAATAAAAGAACCCTTCCTGGCGTTTAATTCACTTTTGGAGAAAGCGTGATCTCAGTAAGTGGGCTGGTTGCCTCGGGGCGTTCAGACCTGTAGATCTACTTACAGGATAAAGGGAATTTCTAATCTACAAAAGTTGCATTTTTACCACGGATGCATCCATATACACTATCTGTCTAATGAATGCATTCAGCTGCACCCATTGCTGACACACATACACAGCTTGTCTAGTCCCTGTAGAGAAGTACTGCCAATAGATTAGGACTCTCTGGAGCAGATCAACATCATGAAGCTATTGGCATCATGCCTAGTGATCATCTAACATACTGACCGTACGATCTCCCCTGGGTGCTGAATGCAATCAAATCCTCACAGCAATGTTCCAGTAGAAAGTCAAGATAACATGTTCTTTCCCTGTGCCTCCCTTCCTTTTAATCACTGGTACCCTCCCTAGCAGCCATTACTGCAACCAAACAAACTTTCCTGTAGGTGATAATTAGCGTCTCACTAGAACTGCTTCAGCTCCGTCACATCTGTAGACCTTCAAGCATCAACTGGACATCTTAGGTCTTGCCACAGCATTTTCAAAGGGGTTAAATTGGGACTACACAAGTTTTAATTTCTTGTAAGGAAGAGTTGCTTGCATGCTTTGGATCATTGTCTTGTTACATGACCCAACTGCACTTCCGCTCCTGCAGCTCAAATCATTGTTCCATCATAGCAAGATATCCAGATCCCAGTGCAGCAAAGCATCCCCGAACCATTACACTACCACTGCCATGCTTTACGGCTGCTATGAGGTTCTCTCTGAAAAGCAGTGTTACATTTTTACCAGACTTATTGGACCCATGTCAGTCAAAAAGCTCCACTGTTCCAGAACACCAGAAAATAATGATCTTCCTGGTAAACTTGAGACACATATTCTTTATTATGGTTCCTTCTCTGCTGCTCTACCTTAGATCCCATTCTTGGTCAGTGTTATTTTTGATCTAATTAACGGAAGCACTGGTTCCTGATGAATTGTCAGCTGTGGTTGCATTATTAGGGGGGCAGACACCTCTACATACCTACAGACTACAAAACAGATACCTTACACTTTAAATACATGAAGCAAGTATCAAACTTTAAGGCAATTTTCCTGCAAGACTCAAATCGATATTTTTGTCGCTGTTCTGCAAAACAAACAAAAAATCTTTTTTCTTCGTAATGTGAATCTGGCAGCTGTTTTTATTTTTTATATATATATATATATTTTCATGATTGCTGGACCAATAGAAATGTTCCGCAGTGTAATTTTTTTTACATTGACTTCCACTGAAAGCTCAGAAGGATTCTGCCTCCTCCTGTAAAGCTGCTGGATGTATGTGTGTATCTTCAATGCCATAAAAACACTGTCTGTGGAGCATTAACCTGAAAAAGTGCAGCTAACCGGTGGTAAAGCACTCGCTTTGAAACATGTTCTCAGATCTCAGACAGGCCCTGTGTGTTTGATGGTGGTGTGGAGCTCATCACTTCCCTCCTTGTTCCTCGTCTCTCAAGTGCTTAATGCATTATGGGTCGTCTCTCATGTGCAGCAGAGCTAAGCTAAATCGATATCCCACAGTGTTGCGTTTCTCCTAGTGTATCCCTTTCTCTTTCAGAGCAAACATCAAAAGCTGCCTTTAATAAAACCATCAATTTATTACCGCCGTGACTCGACCCACATGTATTCATTTACGTGAATACACAGGAGACGCCAGCCTGGGCTGAATTAGCATACAGAATACCTGCTTACGTCCATCCCCACAAACACCCCCCACCCCCCTGTCAGACCTGCACCTTCCTCTGCTCGGGGGCGGAGCTGAAGATAAACGATTGTGCTGAAGGGTTTCTGTGTGAGCAGAGGCAGAATCGTTTGTTAGCCTGGTGGATTTAAACATCCGCTCTGGTAAACATCATATATACACTATATACACTATATACAGTGTGTGTGTATGTGTGTGTGTGTGTCTATATATATATACACACACACACACACACACACATCCTCTAGCTGTACTCTGTGTTCATGTATGTTCCTCTAACTGTGTTCAGTGACATTCTTCTGACTGTGCTCCTCTAACTGTGTCTGGTGTTCTTCTAACTGTGTTGATCTACATTCTTCGAATTGTGTTCTAACTGTGTTCTAACTGTGTTCTGCGTTCATATATGTTTTTCTAACTGTGCTTATTGACAGTCATCTAACTTTGTTGTTCTAGCTGTTTATCTACAATCTTCTAACTGTGTTCTAACTGTTCCAGCTGTATTCTGTGTTTATATATGTTCTACTAACTGTGTTCTTCTAACTGTGTTCGTTGACAGTCTTCTACCTGGGTTGTAACTGTTCTAGCTGTATCCGGTGTTCTTCTAACTGTGTTCTTCTAACTGTGTTCACTGACATTCTTCTAACTGTGCTCCTCTAACTGTGTTCGGTGTTCTTCTGCTATTCTGCTTTGGATCATTGTCTTGTTACACGACCCAACTGCACTTCCGCTCATGCAACTCAAATCATTGTTCCTTTAATTGGTAACAAGTCATCCAGATCCCAGTGCAGCAAATCATCCTGAACCATTACACTACCACTGCCATGTTTCACGGCTGCTATGAGGTTCTCTCTGAAAAGCAGTGTTACATTTTTACCAGACATATTGGACCCATGTCAGTCAAAAAGCTCCACTGTTCCAGAACAGGTTTCCTGGTAAACTTGAGACACATATTCCTTATTATGGTTCCTTCTCTGCTGCTCTACCTTAGATCCCATTCTTGGACAGTGTTATTTTTTATCTAATTAACGGAAGCACTGGTTACTGTCAACAGTGGTGTTCTAACTGTGTTCACTGACATTCTTCTAACTGTGCTCCTCTGTGTTCGGTGTTCTTCTAACTGGGTTGATCTACATTCTTCTAACTGTGTTCTAGCTGTGTTCCGTGTTCATATATGTTCTTCTAACTGTGTTCTGTGTTCTTTCAACTGTGTTGTTCTAACTGTGTTCAACTAAATTCTTCTAATTGTGCTCTAGCTGTGTTCATATATGTTCTTCTGTGTTCTTTTAACTCATTGACATTCTTCTAACTGTGCTCCTTTAACTGTGTTTATCTACGATCTTCTGTCTGTGTTCTAGCTGTGTTCATCTACATTCTTCTCATTGTGTTCTAGCTTTGTTCTGGCTGTGTTCTAGCTTTGTTCTTGCTGTGTTCTAGCTGTGTTCCATGTTCATATATGTTCTTCTAACTGTGTTCTTCTAACCAACATATCATGTTTGAGTAGAAGATGTACCAGATAAATAAAAGTATGTCTATTAGTGAGGAATTAGTGGTGTAGATTGTACGCAGTCACAGCTGGGACACTGCTCAGTCTACAGACACTGTTCAGATCTGAACTCTCTGAAGCCATCAAACGGAGCTCATGTTCCTGTAGTGAAATATGGCCGGTGTTGCTCTGTGCAGCGTGTAACACTGATCCACACCGTGGCCTCAATTTACAAATATTTCTTTGAAAATAACAGATCATATTTTAACACAGCAGGTCCCGCTGGACTGAGAGAGGGCCCGTGGGGAAGCGTATGATGGAGGCAGTGAGTGATGAGCAGATGGGTGGCTGTTGGCTGAAGGGGGATTCCTAATGCAGTCTGAATACTCAGGAAAGCAGCCAGAGTACGGCATCAATGGGCTGCCTACCGATCTGAAATACGGGGCTGGTTTTCTGACCGCTCTGACCGCTCAGTGGAGGAGCCTTTAATGCTGTGTCTGAGGAGGTTTTCAGCCATCCAGCTCATTCAGCTCCAGTAATTAGGGTTCAGCAGCATCACAGCAGAACAGCCAGTGAAGAAGAAGGTTTAGAAAATAATCAGATACACAGTTTCCTCCCTCACCTCGAATAGTGCTGATTAGCCAAGCTCTAATAGATGCCTGTTAGCGTAGTACACCAATTAGCATGAGGCTAATTGCATGTCTAACTCATCAGTTAGTGTATATGATTAGATCATTTATAGGAAAATGAAAATTGATTCAGTGTAACCTATAAATATATACATATTTACAAGCACTGTGTACAATGCACCACAATTCAAACACATTGCTAATATATATATATATATATATATATATATATATATATATATATATATATATATATAAATACATTTAATAATATCAATAAAGATAAATTAATACTGATTAATTTAATAATGATTACTGTGCTGTATAGCATGTAGGGTAATGCCTAAATCATCATACCCTCTCCTCAAACCATATGGAGGTGTTCAGTAATACACATAGATAATTAATTAATTCATTAAAAAGATAAAAAAGACTAATTCACATCTATAAACATGGAAATATAATTTCTTTTCTGTAATTGTTATATTTTTACAGACATAAATACAGTCATTGAAAATAAATCATTGCTATATTGTAGCTGTTTTATTACACAGGTACATCAGCAGAAGAATTCAAATGATTTTTAAATAGACTAGACTACCTAACTGGCTCATGTGGTTTCTGACACTGAATTACTTACTTTTATCAATATGGATGAATCAGACATGTTTAAACATTTGTTTTATATATTAAATATATGATTTTGGCTTAATTGTATATACTTGCTATTGAACATTACAGCTATTGATATTTGTATATTACATAATGGTATAATTTTCTGAAACTTGCTTTGATGTATATTGCACTGCAGAGGGTCGCTTAGCACAGTGCTGCAGACCTAACTCATCACACACATGTGGAGGTATTCAGTAATTCCTAAAAGACTTGATTATGTGGTTTCTGACACAAGATGACTCTCTGTTATCTATAAACATGAAAAATAAATTTTAGCTTTAAATTCAATTTTTTATTAAATTGAATTAAATTAAATTAAATTAAATTAAATTAAATTACATTACATTACATTCAACACTCAAAGGTTTTACATTTCCACCCCTTTTTAATATATATTTACTTAGTTTTCTTATTTGTTATTTTATTTAATTTATGATTATTACATTTTTGTATTTAATATATTTTTACACATACTCTCTCTGAATCATCTGTGTTATGGATATTTTTTGCTCCACTGTAAATGAGAGTCACTCTCGATCTACTCTGAGTTTAATTAAGCTTGTTTGATTGATTAATTAATGATTATGGTAGAAGGCGTTGAGGCGCTCTCTACTACGCGACTGAGTCCGTGGTATAAAAGCTGAGGCGAGTCTCGGCGGCTCTGAGAGCTCGTCGCTGCTGCGGGAGGCTCTCCAGATTGGGCTGTAAGGCGAGAATCTCCAGAGACTCAGTGACCTCTGACCTCGGCCAGTCTTTAGCCTTGACTTCACTCCATCAACGCGCCACTAAGTATTGTTCTGTTTGACAGGGGCAAAATTAAACACCACCCACATCACCTCTCACCACCCATTCATTATCCTCCTCTGTTTTCATTTTTACAAAGAAAATCTTGTATTATCATTTACACACAAAAACTCCCCTCTCTCTCTCTCTCTCTCTCTCTCTCTCCCCCCTAATATCATCTCTCACCCCACATCTCAGCAGACCGTCCATTTATTTATTTGTTTTACTCATCGTTTCCTCTGTGCTGCAATCAGTTCCCGATTATCTCCACTTCGCATGTGCAGTGTGCATCTAGACTATTTACTTCATTAGCCAAATCAATTAATTGCCTTCCCGTTAAGCAAACTACCCAGAACCCCCAGAGCACCCAGCTATTCAGGCAGCGAGGAGGCTTGAAAGGCTGCTTTTAGGCCCGGCATTTACATGCAATTATCTTCTTATACAATTAACTGGATTGGGCTAATGAGCATCTTGCAGGCAGGCGGAGTATTGGGCCCTGAAAGGCAGAGCTGAGTGAGTAATTGGCGGTTGGCATGTCGACGTTAATGGGAGTGATCTGGAGAAAAAAACCTCCACGGTGGAGAACACAGCGGAGACGAGAGGCACTTAGCCGAGAGGGAGAAACAAATATTCAACAGTGAAGAAGGCAGAACCGACCCGGAGCGATGAGGAGCATTAAAAGCTGGGATTGCAGTGGAGTCGTCTAAAGTTGGAAGGAAAGATGGTTAGAAAGTTAGATTGTGTGTCTATCTACACACTGTCACACTGACACGTCCCCAACTCCCCAACTCATCCCAAAAGTACTGGATGGAGCTCCTCCACCATCATTCCAGAGAACACAGTTCTTCCACTGCTCCACAGCTCCTCAATGCTGGGGGGCTTTATACCCCTCTAGCCCACGCCTGGCATTATTAGGCAGCATGGAGCCAATAGGGTCATGATGTTGATCTGCTGCAGAGGGTCCTATTCTATTGGCAGTACTTCTTCTCTACAGGGACTAGACAAGCTGTGTGTGTGTGCAACTTAAAGTAGCTGAATGTGTTCATTAGAAGGGGTGTCCACAAAAAAATTTACATATAATATATGTATATATATCCATAAATTAATTAGTTGTTACTTTACAACTTAAAAAAGCTTTCATTGAAAATCTATTTTATTTTAGTCAACTTGGAGCATTTCTATTGGTCCATTTCACCATCGGTCAACATGACTGTTTAACATGTCTGAATGCATGTGTTCCACAAACTGCTCTTTAATCGGTCATTTATTAAACAGAGCTGATGGGAATTTAACCTAATTAGAGATTGTGGAAAACATTAGTATTGATAATCATCTAGGGTCTGGAAAGCTACACAGGTGCAGCTCTACGGTCAGGCGGATGGAAATTATCCCTGGTCAACTCTCTGATAATGTGCAGAATTTGACCGCAGTGCCATCTATTGGTGAAGGAAATTGTGACCATGGAAACAAAACTAAGAGGTATTAGCTGTATTATTAGAACCAGCACTTTACACAAAAAAGGGTTCTATATCGTACTGAAAATGAGCTGCATATAACCATTATAAAATACTGTAATAATTAACTGTATATACCATTAGAATAAACCCAAATAAACATAAAGTCAGTGGTCAGTGAGAGTGTCTACCTGTAATTAACTCTATATAACAATAGAATAAACCCAAATGAACATAAAGTCAGTGGTCAGTGAGAGTGTCTACCTGTAATTAACTCTATATAACAATAGAATAAACCCAAATGAACATAAAGTCAGTGGTCAGTGAGAGTGTCTACCTGTAATAAACTCTATATAACATTAGAATAAACCCGAATAAACATAAAGGCAGTGGTCAGTGAGAGTGTCTACCTGTAATTAACTCTATATAACATTAGAATAAACCCAAATAAACATAAAGTCAGTGGTCAGTGAGAGTGTCTACCTGTAATAAACTCTATATAACATTAGAATAAACCCGAATAAACATAAAGGCAGTGGTCAGTGAGAGTGTCTACCTGTAATTAACTCTATATAACATTAGAATAAACCCAAATAAACATAAAGTCAGTGGTCAGTGAGAGTGTCTACCTGTAATTAACTCTATATAACAATAGAATAAACCCAAATGAACATAAAGTCAGTGGTCAGTGAGAGTGTCTACCTGTAATAAACTCTATATAACATTAGAATAAACCCGAATAAACATAAAGGCAGTGGTCAGTGAGAGTGTCTACCTGTAATTAACTCTATATAACATTAGAATAAACCCAAATAAACATAAAGTCAGTGGTCAGTGAGAGTGTCTACCTGTAATTAACTCTATATAACATTAGAATAAACCCAAATAAACATAAAGTCAGTGGTCAGTGAGAGTGTCTACCTGTAATTAACTCTATATAACATTAGAATAAACCCAAATAAACATAAAGTCAGTGGTCAGTGAGAGTGTCTACCTGTAATTAACTCTATATAACATTAGAATAGACCCAAATAAACATAAAGTCAGTGGTCAGTGAGAGAGTCTACCTGTAATTAACTCTATATAACATTAGAATAAACCCAAATAAACATAAAGTCAGTGGTCAGTGAGAGTGTCTACCTGTAATTAACTCTATATAACATTAGAATAAACCCAAATAAACAGAAAGGCAGTGGTCAGTGAGAGTGTCTACCTGTAATTAACTCTATATAACATTAGAATAAACCCAAATAAACAGAAAGGCAGTGGTCAGTGAGAGTGTCTACCTGTAATTAACTCTACATCCACCCATCATACGTCTGTCTAATCATCCATCTATCCATCCATCCATCCACTCATCTATAAACACATCCACCCATCCATCCATCCATCCACTTATCTATACACACATCCACCCATCCATCCATCCACCCATCCATCCATTCACCCATCCATCCACCCATTCATACACACATCCATCCATACACACATCCACCCATCATTCATCCATCCACCCATCCATTCACACATCCACCCATCCATCCATCCACCCATCCCCAGCAGGGGGAGTAAGAGCAGAACTGGCTGATGTTCACTCTATAATGCAGCTCGTTTTTCAGCAGCAGGTGTGAGCAGCACTGTTATTGATCTCTTGTAAACAGGCTGTAATGAATGACCTCTCTGTTACTGCTGTAGAAGAGCTGCAGAAGGACGAGTGCACAGTGTGTAACTGTGTATGTGAGGGCAAACCCATGTGTGTGTGTGTGAGAAAGAGAGAGAGAGCGAGAGAGAGAGACTCTAAAAATGCTATTATGTATCAGCTGTGCCTCAAAACAGCATCTTCAGAACGTTGATGGTACACTGCCTGTGATGGGGAGAATGGTGTCTCTGTCATTCCCACTCTAAGAATGACAGAATTACTGAAACATCGAATCCTAGATTCTGCTGATCTGGTACTCATGTGGATCCATGTGCTAGTCAGCTCTGCCAGTACTTTTACTGAGACCATGAGGTCCAGATCAGCAGAGTCAAGGGGAGCAGACATGAGAGGATGCATCACTACCCATTAAAAAACTGGGAGATATGCAGTGAAACAGTGAACGGAGCACACCCTATTGTGTCTGTATTAAGATATCTGAAATGTTTAGAACAGCGTATATGAGTGTATGTGGGTGTTTTTCTGTGTGACGGTGTGTTGGTGAGAGCTCTAACCTGTGGTGTGTGTCCCAGCAAAGCCCACAGTGTTCTGCTCCTGCTGAACTCCAGCACGTCTGTGTCCTGTCTGTTCAGGGCGAGGTGTTGGCAGCCCTGATAATCTCCCTTCAGCTCGGCACCGCTGCTCAGCTGCACCAGGTCCCATGTCCCCATCTGCCCCAAAACAGCCCGCACTGCCCCCAGCTGCCTGAACGACAGGTGACCTGCACAACCAGCATCACACAGTGGTCAGAAGGACACTCAGCGCGACATTAATGCTGTACATCAGGTGTGTCATACTAGCTTCTGTCCAGGCCACAGCTCTGCAGCTCAACTCTTGAAGGCTGTGCTAATTAGCTGCTGACATCAGGTGTGTTAAATAAACGCTCTGCAATCTCTGCAGAACCAAGCGTGACATCTGAACCATAGAGGCATGGACTCCACAAGATCCTCTGAAGGTGTCCTGCTGTGGTCTCTGAAGCACCAAGACTAACGTTAGCAGCAAGTTCTGTAAGTCCTGTAAGTTGTGAGGAGGGGTGGGGCCTCCATGAGCATCACTGAGTTTTGGGCACTCATGACCCTGTCCCTGACCCTAGCAGCACGTTTCTCATGATAACACACTCCCTCTTCTGTTCCACTGCTTCAGTATTGTGTTTTCTGTTGTGTAAGAGGGTTCTCACCTGAGATCCACGATGGTGTCAGAGCGTCTGTGACCCAGGCCATGTATCCCTCCCTGAGTGAACACAGGAACGTCTCCAGATCACCCTGAGAGACCAACTCCTTCCTCATCCTCAGCTCATCGTTGAGGGTACAGTGAGGAGAGAGGAAGAGGATTCTGGGCAGGAAGAGAGACTGCCTGATGTTCACTCCACACTGCTTCATATGGCTGCACAGGTCACAGGCCTTCCTCTGAAAAACATCATCATCATCATCACATTTATTAGAATTTACTCCATCACATCTCTACCTGTTTCAGCTGTCCATAAAACATCACGATGAGCAGAAACATCAAACATCAGGTCTAAAATGACACCTCTTATTATTAGTGAATCAAGCCTCACATCGTTGAGGAGCAATGAAGAGGCCTTCTCTTGAGTTTTCTCAGTATCTCTGGGACAAGCTTTATGATTGGTTTATTGTTCCTGTGGCTGAATGCAATCAAATTCCTAAAGCAATGTTCTCTAATCTAGTGCAAAGAGTGGAAAAAGGTGATAAGCTCCATTTTAACACTCTTGTTTGTGGAAGAATCAGTGAATGAGCAAGTGTCCACGAACTTTTGTCCTTATAGTATATAGTGTATATACCCTATAAGTAAGTGCAACAGACTGTAGATACCTGCTCTCACCTGCTCTCGCTGAGTTTCCCCCCCCCTTTACTGCAGTAACAGCTTCTGAGGAGACTGTCCACTAGACGCTGGTACATTTCTGTGAGGAGCAGACTGCACTAACCCCTTAACCCCTTATACTCTGACCTGCCATATTATATTAATTACTTAATTACTTAACATTTAAGTAATTTCAGATCTGTCTGTATTTTTCTGGTGCATGCAGTACACAGATAATTCACCAGGGATTAAACCAGGCAAAAACATGTTTCTGATTCTCAGAGTTCTTATTTTTGTAATTAATTATTATGTTTTTACTGTATTATATATTATTGTTATTGTTAATATTATATTTAAGGTCATTAATTATTTGAGAAGTTGTAGAAATATGATACACCTGGCCTTTAAAGAGAACCCATGAGGTGGAGAACAGAGGACCGTACTGCTTTTTTCTTTATGATTTCATCAGATTTTTGTCTAATAATATCAGGACTATCAGAACTGTGGTAGAACCTCAGTGACACAGTCGAGGTGGTGCTGACCCGTGGATATTGTAGTGCTGTACTGATCTTCTCTGCCTTTGAGGATAGTTCTCCTCTCCTGTACAGAGAGAACTGTGAGGAAGCTAAGCATCACACCTGATTACTGAACTATATATCCCAGGGGGCTGGGCAGTGTGGGCAGTATTGTGATCAATTGTCTTGGTGATATACAGCATGCTTTTATGGGCATATCATGGATATGGTCAGTGCTTAAAAAACACTGACCACCCTTATGTTTTCTTTACAGACCTGTAATTAGTGCTGCTTTTCAAGATGTTACTGCGACTCCTGTGTTTTATCTATATGTCAAAATATCATGTATCAAAAAATGTCTTCCTAATATTGTGATATGATATTTTATTAAATGGCCCATAATCTAAAAGTCAGAGTTTTGTCAGATCTAAGCTACAATACATCATAAAACTCATCAGAACTGAAAACCCCTGCAGTCCCTGCAGCACCAGCAGCTTCCAAACAGTGAGAAGAACAGTCCTCTCAGTCTGAACATGCAAACGAGCTGCTCAAGAGAACAAAACACTCCCACAACCAAAATAAACACCCCTGCTGACCTTCCAGACCCACATTACAGCACACAGGCCAGCCATAAACACCACCTCCTCTGACCTCTGCAGGCCAAGACCAGGAGTGTGTGCTAAAGCATTTGTGGAACACCCTCATCATCATCCTCATCATCATCATCATCATCTCAACCTCAGTAAAAGCACAATGTGTTTCTGAGTGGACCGGCACTCGTCCAGAGACAGTTCAGTGACCCTCGGTGGATCTGTTTGAGTTGCTGCTTTTATTCTCTTCCCTTTTTCACTGTAATTGTTGCAATCTAAATGGAGAGCCCGTCTGTAGGCCCACTTCCTCTTAGTGGACGTTATTTCATTCAGTCTCGTTCGGTGCCATTACTCTATTAGACTGCTGACCCAAGCACTAAATATACTGCATATGGCACACGGCAGAGAGGAGAACTGGGTGATCAGACTCAGTCCAAACTAAAGTACAGACAATATTCAGACCTCAGTCAGACTGCTGCTACTCTTCAGCTACCTCACATGCTTCTATCTGCTGAATCAGACATACACAGCATAAGCAAGTCTCTTAGTGTAATTAATTATTAGTGTATTAGTGTTTGTGTAATGAATTAATACTGAGAAATGAACAAATTTGGTGTGAAATGGTTCAGGACAGGAGAATATGGATTATTTACATGTAGCCGCATCTTAACAGTGGTGGTGAATGAAACAAATATTGCCACTAGCCACCCAGATCTATCAATCTACTCTGAGTGCCTGCTGAGTATCAGGCGAAACTCATCTGATCTGGTCTGATCTTTGTGTGTGTATAAATAATAATCCAGCCCACAGTTTAGGTCAGACGAGCTGCTGATTAATGGGTTCAGTAAAATCCTTTATTTTCAGGATCAGATTCTACTAACTGATTTAGTTTAATGTCATGAAATCACAATTATAAAAGTTTTAATTTGATATTTGGCGGATTCAGAAAGTGAAATAAAGACAGGGGGAGGAGAGAAGAGAGTGAGGTAGGTTAAACTAGCTAAAGTTACATTAGAGAGCTTTTACTGTTAAAGAGAACATTCATGTAACGTAAACGTGTAACGTTCCATCTCCAAGATGTCTACTGTTTTATAGTATTTAATATCTATGTATAGATCCAGTCCTCCCTGACCAATCAGCTCCTAGCTCCTTTACGGTCCGTGGTTCTGAACGTGCTGGTTTATAACCAAAGGAAGGAGTGTGGTTCTCCTACTGGTGAAACGGAACCACCATAGTTTAGTTTCTAATGAGATGTAATTCAAGACTAAAGAGGGGAAGGGAGTGTGTTTACACACATAGTTTTAGTGGTGGCAGAAAACAGAGAACATCTGGAGGAACAGCAGCTATTGCATTACGTTCTAATGTTCTACTGTAAAACAGTTCCACACTGCAGACTCTAAACTGTTCTGTTATCTTCTGAGAACGTTCCTCACTGCTGCAGGCTGGGAATAATGTCTGGTAATGAGTCCTAGAGGGCCCCAGAGGCCGCTCTGCTGGAACACAGCGGTACAAACAAAGGATTGGAACTGGATCGGGCTTAAAACAGCTGATACCTGATCTATTAAAATATACATGGACTGGCCCTCCTTTCTTACTTTATATGTTTTTAACACATTATTTAACATATATTATATTATGTTTTATATGTAATGTTCTGGTTAAAATAGTGTTAAAACTGAAAAACTGTTGCCTTACAGCACCCTGCTTTTTTTTGTTGACAAAATTGCTGCAGAACTCTCAGGCATCAGGCAGCGTCTTCATCACCATTAGGTGAAGAACTTTCTGTGAGGAGCTTTTATTATATAGGGGCAGTGGTGGCTCAGCGGTTAGAGCACCGGGATATCGATAACAGGGTTGTGGGTTCGATTCCCGGGCTTGGCAAGCTGCCACTGTTGGGCCCTTGAGCAAGGCCCTTTACCCTCTCTGCTCCCCGGGCGCTGGAGTTGGCTGCCCACCGCTCTGGGTGTGTGTGTGTACTCACTGCCCCTAACACATGTGTGTGTGTGTGTGTGTGTGTGTGAGTGTGTGTTCACTACCAGATGGGTTAAACGCGGAGGACACATTTCGCTGTACAGTCCACACTGTACAGTGACAAATACGTGCACCTTACCATACCTTATTAGAGCTTCAGACGTCTGCTTCCCTTCACCTCCACTGTAGAACTCCAGCTCTGAATGGGGGAGCTTATCTAGAACCCAACACCAAACCTAGCTCTATACTGTGTATGTGGACTTCTCCTTTAACTTCTTGCTGTGGTTGGAGTCAGGAGAGCTGTGCGGCTACATTAGCCTCGTAGCTCCAGTTCAGAATTAGAACAGGTGTCGTAAACTGACAGTTGTGTACATTTGATTTCTGCTGAACTGTCACTTTTACCGTGATTGCCTGCAGGGGATCAGGAACCTGCTGAATGGACGTGTTGGTGAAGTTTGGCTCCTCCTCTTTCACTTGGAGGTGCCAGGTGTTTTGACCCTGAGGCGACACCTCCCCTGTCCATGGCTTTACATCAATACAGTACACTCCAGCACCTGCACACAACACAGCAGGTTCACAAGAGTTCACACCGACCCACAGCATCTCTCACTACTGAACCTGACTCCCCTGCAGCACAGGTGAGGTGGCATGGTTTCTGGAGTGTGTTACCTGTGATGATAACGAGGTTGATCTCCTCTCGCGATGTCTGAAACTGGTTGGGGACTCGCAGATTATAGAACACGTCTTCTTTCCTCAGACCAGTGACCCTCCTGACAGATTGAGAAGGTTAATCATCAGAAATCATAACCAGTATTATATGATTATGACACATAGTAAGACAGACAGACAGACAGACAGACAGCTGAAATACAGACAAGGATACAGATGTGACAAAAAGATTATGAGTAGAATATGGACAAACAGACGGCTAGACAGATGGTTAGGCAGCTAGACAGAAAGATAGACAGATGGACAAAGACTGACAGACAGACAGACAGATAGATAGATAGATAGATAGATAGGTAGACAGACAGATAGATAGGTAGACAGACAGATAGACAGATAGATAGATAGACAGATAGATAGATAGATAGATAGACAGACAGACAGACAGACAGACAGATAGATAGATAGATAGATAGACAGGGCCAGGCAGACACATGGACAGATGGACAGACAGTCAGAAAGACAGACAGGCCAACAGACTGATGGATAAATAGACAGACATACATACAGACAGTCCTATAAGACAGACATATAGACAGATAGATCTCACACACTTCACATGATTCTATATTAAGGTGACAGTGGTGATGAGGTCACTGACCGGAGATGTTTGATAAACTCTGGTAAACTGGGAATTCTCTCCTGTCTCTTTTGGGTTCCACTGCCAGCAAGACCTGAACTGCCAAAACCAGCAGAACCTACAGACCCAACGGGACCTCCAGATCCTCCAGGGTCACTGCTGTTTTTGGAGCAGCCGGAGTCTTCAAGCCCTGAGGAGAGAAAGAAGTTGGCCAACCGGCTCCCGGTCTGGAACATTCTTCTGAGGTGGCGTTCCTGAAACTGTCAGAGAAGCTGCACTCAGTTCTGGATCAATCTAGAGTCTAAACACTCCACACAGTCCAGCACGAGACCAGATTCAGCTGGAAACAGCAGGACACAAGAAACACTAGCAATAAAGGTCAGGTAGAGGATATCCTGGTAGTGCTGTAAAATACTAAGCCCTGTTCATAACCTACAACAAGCCCATCTTAACCTACAACACAGCCTCTACATCTACACACACGACACGGGAACACACAGAACACACACAAACACTCTTACAGGAGGGAGGAAAGCAGCCTTGTTTGTCAGCGGGTCGGCGTGGAGCTGCTCCTGAAGCAGAGCTCACTCTTTCTAAGAAGTGAACAGCATGTGAGGAGTGAAACTGGATCCCTCCAGAGGGACCTTCTAGATGTAAACAACAGGCCACGTGGAGCCTCCCCTTTCTCCCCCCGCCAGACAAAGCGTGATTTCACAACAGCTACTGGCTAAGAACGACACAAGTGAATCGATTCTTTTGAATCTTTTCATTCTATAAAAAGGGCCAAACGATTCACTGAATCAAACCATTTCAGAGGTAAAGAATCTTTAAGAGCTGTACACAAATAAGGCGTAAGAGAGATAATAGCCGATTATAGTACATTTGTGTTATACAGAGATATAAACATACACACCGACCTGCCATAACATTAAAACCAACACTGATGATCTGGGTCCAGCGGCTCCTGTCTGTCCAGGGCTGGATCTACATATCAGGCAGTGAGTGAAGAACAGTCAGTTCTTGAAGGTGATGAAGGTGATGAAGCAGGGAAAATGGACAAGCTTAAGAATCTGAGACTCTTTGACCAGAAGAACCAAACTGTGATGTTCTAGATAATGACTGGATCAGAACATCTCCAGAATGTCAACAAGCAGGTCTTGTGGGGTGTTGCCAGTATGCAGGGGTCAGTACCTACCAAAAGTGCTCCAAGAAAGGACAACCAGTAAACCGGTGACAAGGTCATGGGTGCTCAAGACCCACTAAGAATCATGGAGGCCCCACCCACCTCACAGCTTACAGGACTTAAACCCCTTAATAAGCCAATTATTACTTCTATTACCAGTCCAGCCCACCAGTTTATACAGAAGCGGGGCTGTAAAGTTTATACAGGTTTATACAGGGCTGTAAAATATTTATATTGTTCACTAGAAAAACCTTAAATATGAAACAGCATCATGGAACAGAGGTGATAAAACCACACCATGATAAGCTGAATAAATGAATGTGCAGATTTTGGCATATTTCAAAATACATTTATATCATATTTAATGTATAATACTTTAAAATACAATTTATTGTCTATGTCATATATCTTATATTACTGAACACACACACACACATATGTTTACGCCACCACAACAACAATCAAGCCCCCCCTCCCAGCCAGACCCAACACACCAATACATCTTCAGTCAAATCTCACCCAGCACACACAGTCTAAACCACACCGCCTGCAGCGAACACCTCCAAAGGTACTTCATCAACCCCACACAGGCCCGCGTTCTGATAGACGAGGCTACTCGAGGTGGTAGACCCACTTCTATTTACCTTAGCGCTTCCTAAAAGACCCCATATCTTCAATAATGCATGTGTACACGGGCTAACGCTAGATTACCTCACTGGCCCGGTGTGTACTGCTGTAGTCCCCTCAGGGTGGGTGAGATGGTAATGTTCTCACGCTCTGAAGGACGTTCATTTATTTTCAGACATGCCTCCGCTCTGTTAGCATGGCCCGTGTTTCATTAGCATGACTGAAACGTGGTGATTGAGCAAGTGAGCCCAACTATTTACGAGCCTGGCCTGCGGTGTGGGTAAGGGGGTGGGTGAGGGTGTGGGTGAGGGGGTGGGGGTGGATGTACTCGGACGGGACTGTTTTAGTTCCCTGGTGCAGACAGTGCTGGACCCAATCCAGCCAGCTGCCGTGACTTAGAGGGTTTGGGGCAAAGAGAAGGTCAGCTAGTGATGGGCAGTCATATGAACAAATGCATGACACAGATTAGTACTGTGACCTTCTCTCTCTCTCTCTCTCTCTCTCTCTCTCTGGTCTGTCTCTCACATTTGCATTATATATATATAATTTAATATATATTTCATTTCTTAATATTATATATATATATATATATATATATATATATATATATATATATATATATATATATACACTACATGTAGCCCACTCACTGCCCAGCACAGACCCCCACTACATGTAGCCCATACAGACCACTCACTGCCCAGCACAGACCCCCACTACATGTAGCCCATACAGACCACTCACTGCCCAGCACAGACCCTCACTACATGTAGCCCATACAGACCACTCACTGCCCAGCACAGACCCTCACTACATGTAGCCCATACAGACCACATCTTTGCTGGGGCACCAGCTACACATCAATAAACACACACTGCAAATAATACTATAAAATAAATATATCTAAATATATACTGCTGACCCCCTTAAACTGTAGGTAAATGATTCAGTTATTAATCCTGTGAAACTTGCTGTATAGCTCTGTAGTTTACCAGATTTTGTGGAGCACCACAGGGTTTTATTTTAGGGCCCATGTAGGTGATGTTTATTAGAAACTTAATGAGGTGTGGGCTTTACACAGGGTTTAAATGGGGTTAAGGGGTTACAGGATGCATAAAGATGTAAAAAAAATTTAAACTTTGGATTTTGACCACGCCCACTTCCATTTCACATACTGAATGTACTGGATACAAATACAGATATCCCGAGCTCTAAACAGATACAGATAATGGCATTGTGTTACACCCTATAATAGAACTGGTGAGAGTGTGTGTAGATGTGTGTGTGTGAGTGTGTGAGTGTGTGCGAGAGTCACTTTAGATTCCAGAATGACACAAATCAGCTTCTTATGAAGCAGCAAAGTAGCTTTTCAGGCGAGTTATGAGCTCTGTGTATCTGAAATCTTCCCCAGAACACTCCCACCCAAACAAACAGCGCTCCTATTGTTGTTTGCGCTGATTGCACATCTTCAATAAAAGCAGGAATTAATGTTTCATCAGACTTTGGTTCAGATAGAGCGAGCACACTTCAGCTCTACACGGGCGTGAAAAAAGAGGATATTAGAGCGGAGATTAAGAATATTTAATTTTGTCATAAATACGCAGGCGGCGTTTCAGAAACGGCGATAAACATCAGAATTAGAGCACAACACAACCGCGCTGAAAGAGCTTCATATCGACAGCTGATACTCAAATCAGCTCATATGAGCTCAATAAAAAGCAATAAAGCGATTCCTTCCCTCCGCACTGACCCACACTTCACTGAGAGATGGGCCTGATAGCGGAGGCCCAACCTCAATAAACCCACAACAAAGGAGTCAAAGAAAGAGAAATTGAAGTGAAGCAGACGCAATATCGGCCGAATTCCAGCATAAAGCCTCTCTTACAGGATTTAATATTGTCTCCAATCAGCAAACAAAGCAGGAGCCCATCCACAGATTACTATTCCTCTGTGTTTGGCCTATTGATGGAGAACAGAAGCCGCTGCTGCAGCTTTTCTGTAGGAGCGACTTCACTGTTGATCGCATTAAAACATACGTTACATGTTTAATCTGCTCTGAGCGCTGCTGATGATGATCCCCTCATTGTTTCTGTTAATGGACGCTACCTTCTAATGACATGATCTAGACACGGCTCAGTCTAATTACACCCTTCATGTCCTCAGTTAGGATCCAGTTATCAAACCTGCCCTGGTCCTCACAGGTGGAGGAAGGCTCTGAGGAGTCAGGTCCCCTGGTTCTGGACCGGTGGACTGTAGTTTGTCTGTTTTCCCACTTTAAGCACAAAGGCAGTCTGCCATGGTGGCGTTTTCCTCCACACCCTTAAAAACAGGGTTCTCTGGAGAGATACCACAGAAGAAAAACACGTTTGGTTCCCTAAGGAAGCTTACGTAGATGGTTCTTTAAATAATCAGTGTTGGAACCGTTGAGAGTAGAACGGTTCTTCTGAGGTTTTTCATACTCCTATAGGGAGCTTTTTCATTTTGGCTCAGCTTCTCTTGGTGGTTCTCTCTCGTGCTCATAGAGAGGTTCCCCTTTTTGTCCTGGTTTCTCTGGGTGGTTCTTTCTTGATCTCTTAATGAGGTTCTCCTTTTATCTTGGTTCCTATTAGTGGTTCTTTCTCGGGCTCATAGGAAGGTTCTTCTTTTGAGGTTTGGGTCTTTTTGTGCTTAAGGAGATTCTTGCTTTGAATCTGGGTTCTTACTGATGTCCTTTGTTCTTCTTAGGTTCTTCTTAGGAACCAGAACCAGATTCTCTCTTTGAATCTGGTTTCCTCTCAGTAGTTCTTCCTCACACTCTAAGGAGGTTCCCCTTTTTGTCTTGGTTTCTCTTGGTGGTTCTTTCTCATGCTCTTAGAGAGGTTTCCTTTTTATTTTGGTTCCAATATTTGATTTTTCTTATGTCCTTAGGGAGGTTCTCCTATTTGTCCGGTTCTATTTTTTATCTAGGTTCTTTCTCATTTTCATAAGGAGGCTCCCCTTTTTGTCTTGGTTCCTCCCAATGGCTCTTTCTTATACTTATAAGTATGTTCTCCCTTTCACCCCCCTTTCTCAGTCAGTGGTTCTTCCTTTTAGGGAGGTTTTTCTTTTGTGTCTTGGCTCCTCTTGGTGGTTCTTCCTCATAATCATAGAGAGGTTCTCCTTTTCAGCTTGGTTTCATCATTAGTGGTTATTTCTTGTGCTTTTAAGGAGATTCTTCTTTTGAGTTTTGGGTCTTTGTGTGATTAAGGAGATTCTTGAATCTGGGTTCCTGTTCCTCTTAGAGCTTCCTCTTGTTCTTAGGAAGGTTCTCCCATTGAATCTTGTGTCCTCTCAGTAGTTGAGTCTTGGTTCCTCTCGATGGTTCGTTATCATACTTTTAAGTAGGTTCATTTCAGTTTCTATCAGTGGTTCTTCATTTTAGGGAGGTTCTTCTCATGTGTCTTGGCTCCTCTTGATGGTTATTCCTTATGCTCTTAAAGAGGTTCTCCTTTTCATCTTGGTTCCTATTAGTGGTTCTTTCTCGTGCTCTCTCTTTCAGTCTTCCTCTCAGTGTTTCTTCTTCATACCATTGGAAAAGTTCTCTTTTTGGTCCTTAGGGAAGAAAAACTGGAACCTTTGCACACGTTTTGGATAAAACCCACAGAATCCTGGTTTAGCCACTGCATGAATAAAAGCACCTGACATTTATTTAAAACATTAAAAATAAAATGGTAAAAATGCTCCTCTTTTGAAGATCTTAAGCCCAAGCATGGCTGGAGCTCATCTCCACAGTCCCGTACTGTATAATACAGCATGTCACAAAGCAGTGCTCATCAGCTGTGCTAAAGTTTAATTGTTCAATTATCATTTGCAGTAGCGAGCAGACCCTGCGGTGCTGAAGCCTCAATTTGGAGGGGTCTGTATTAGCTGTAATGGGGGGCAATTACACCGAGGGTGCTCTCAGTAAGCAGTTTCTGACCACAGCGGCAGCGCTGGAGAGGAGCTATAGGGCTAAATTACATGGACTCTTGGTTTGTTATGGGGGGACTGGGCAGAGGAGGACACAAATCATCTGCTGGGGTCGCCCCTCCACACACAGGGGTAAAAAGTGTGTGTGTGTGTGTGTGTGTGTGTGTGTGTGTGTGTGTGTGTGTGTGTGTGTGTTAAGCTGTTTAAAACTCAGTCTGTCAAACAAGAATGTGTGACCACATTCATTACCCAATTCATCACCAGTGGCCTTTGATTTAACAGCATTACCAGCATTGTGGACATTGCAGGACACAGTGGTTACTGGCAGCTTCCAGTGTAATGTATCTGAGCATGCTCACGGTGGTAATTAGCATATTTTTAATATCTCTGCACTGAGAGAGCATCTTAATTTCATATTATATTGTAGTCATTTCGGAATAACTGCATAGTTCTAGACATGCCATCTAGCAACAGAGCCACAAATACCTGCATCTACACAATGTCCTGCCATCAATTACTGAATTCCTCAGACTGGTCAGTCACACTGTAATAGATAGGGCTAGGCTAATTGGTGTGATTTCCTTTGTTACCCAGTCTTTTATGCCAATGGAATTGCTATCCAGCCACTGGGCCTGTTTACGTCTCATAAGCGCTTGATGCTCTTAGCTATTCCAATGTCTGTTCAGCATGAATCAGAAAGGTTGTACATTCAAGTTCAAATTTGCACTAGATGTCTAAATGTTTATGGACACCCCTTCTAGTGAATGCATTTAGCACAGACACAGATGTGCAAATGCACACACACATGGCTTGACTAGTCCCTGCACTCAACGTTCTGATTTAGTGGATTGACTTAATCCAGTTTTGTCAACAGTTTCCACTTAACTTAGGTGTTACATTTAAATGCATTATATTATTAATATGCAAATATTCAAATATGCATATTGTAAAACTAACATGACTGTAGTAGTTTGGTTTTGATAAATAGGTCTGTGTCTAGCTAACTAAACAGATGCTTTTTCTTATTCTTTACTTTATTGTGTTGCTAAATGACAACTGATATATATCCCATTATACTGACTCGACTCCCTAATGTTGATGTAATGTCACTGTTGGACCTCTGATACTCAACTGTCTTTACTAAGACAACCAAACTACACTTCATAGTTCCACTTTAATGAGTAAATATGAACATATTTACACCTTGTATCCTCCTGTGTAAATGCAAGAGTGAGCACTGCAGTACTGCAGCCTTCTACACTGAGGCCAGATGGTTTACCATCATATAAGGTATGACTGCACACCTAAGGGAAGGTAGCCTAGGGGGGATGACTACATCATGGCAGTAAGTGAGTGGAGAGGACATACCCACTATGCAAATAGATGGTGCCAGTAGCACTGCCCAAACATAAGGCCCATCCTAATGGTCACCATATTTTGCTGAATCAACTCAGTTTACAAATTTATTCACCTTAACTCAAAATCTGCCAAAAAGCTGATCTTGCACATGTGATGTACATTCATCAAAAGCCCCAAAGTTGCTCTGACCAAACTAAGCAGATCTGACAATTCAACTAGAATAGGACTCTCTGGAGCAGATCAACATCATGACCCTATTGGCTCCATGCTGCCTAATGCCAGGCGTGGGCTAGAGGGGTATAAAGCCCCCCAGCATTGAGGAGCTGTGGAGCAGTGGAGGAACTGTGTTCTCTGGAATGATGGTGGAGGAGCTCCATCCAGTACGTTTAGATGGGATGAGTTGGGGATGATCATCATCCAACATCCTGACCTCATTAAAACTCTTGCGGCTGAATGCAATCAAATCCTCACAGCAATGCTCCTCCAAAATCTAGTAGAAAGTCTTCTTCTCTGGACAGTAGAGACAGTTACTCCAACAAAAGCAGGGGAGACTCTTTAATACCCTTGATTTCAGAAGAAACAATTACTTAGCATGTGTTCCAATACTTTTGTCCATCCAGTGTATTCATATAGTGCTTTTAAGAACAGATGTCTGTGTCTGAGGCACAAGTGAGTAAACCAGAGGGAAAAAGAGACAGAGGACGAACCCTTAGAGGAACCCGTCTTCCTCTAGACCAAATCACTGTAAAATCAAGAGATATGGAAATAATTAATTGATACACTGTAATACAAATCTCATTAAGACCTAATTAATTAAGCCTAATACCCCACAGAACTACATGTGTTTGATACGGTCTGTAGACTCTGCAGCCTAAAGCACAGCTGCTGTTGCCATCTAGAGGTTAATCACAGCGCACACACTTCCATTTCCCCCAGCCCACTTACCGAACACTAATCACAGCCATCATCAATTCACACTAAATGGACTGGTCAGCCACGCTGCAACGGTTCAGAGCCACACAAGCTGCAGCCTGAGCTCATTACAGAGCCGCGGGATCCGGCTGGGCTCAGTGTTTGCGTTATTGGCCGTTCCCAGGCAAGGCCGCGGTGCTGTGATGGTGTGGCGAGGTCGTATATCGAGTCTGAAAGGCTGTTTTGTGGCCTTTCTGTTCAAAACAACACTCAGACAAACACTCTATTCCAGCATGCTCACCCTCACAGTAAACCCAATCTTGTTCAAGGCTGTGCTGGCTGGCAGAATGGGTATTGGTTTGAGAGGGGTTGTTATGAAAACAACATATTTTCCCAGTTTTATGGCCAATTTGAGCCTCCATGAAGGGACAATTACTGGCCAGAGGGGACAACAGCTGCTTTGAAAGGCCTGGTGTGTAATATGGGTATCATTATACTGCAGTCATTTCGATACTTAAGTATTTCTTCCACATGCTGGTGATGTTCTTCAGGTCCTGATTATCAGTGTTCTTGGTGTTAGAAATCACAACTATTAAACTTTACTCAAACGATAATGGGATTATGAATTACTTTCTAAAAAACTGAACGTCAGATAAGTCACGTCAAATTTATTTGTGTAGCTTTTTATAACTGTTGTCGTCACAAAGCAGCTTTACATAATCAGTAATTAGTAAAAGACAGAAAAAAAGAAATAACGTAAAAAGACATGAAGGATCAAAGACCCCCAGTGAGCAGCCAACGGCGACAGTGACAGTGGCAAGGAGAACCTCCCTCAGAGCTGGAGGAAGAAACCTTGGGAGGAACCAAGACTCACAAGGTGCTCCCGACCCGTCCTCCTCTGATCAGAACTATTTATTAATTATTAATAAAAGTTACCAAACCATCTAAACTGTTGAACTGCTCTAATCATAATCATAATATAATAATCATGGTGTAGATAGTTAATAGTGGTGATATTAATAGTGGCAGGTAGTTAAGAGTTGGTGATGTGGTGCAATGGATAACACCACTACCTATCAGTGAGCTACCCCACCATGTAGGAGACTGGGGTTCAATTCCTGGTCTGGGTGACTGTGCTGTGCTACACCAATAAGAGTCCTTGGGCAAGACTCCTAACGCTACACTGGCCCAGCTCTGTAATACGAGTAACCTTGTAAGTCCGTCTGGATAATTTAATTCAATGTTTTTTCTATAGCTTTTTACAAATTACAACAAATGTTGTCACAAGGCAGCTTTACAGAGATCCGGGTGGCAACAGTGGCAGGGAAAAACTCCCTCAGGTCGATGAGAGCATCAGCTAAATGCTGTAAATGTAAACGTACTGATTCAAAAGACAAGAACCCACAATAGACTTCACTGACTTTCAGACTGAGGCTAGTCAGGGTTAGTTGTTGATGTTAGATGATAAGCCTGATCATGTATCTACAACACAGCACACTTTGGGTATTGACCCATTTTAGGTTTGAGCCATTATATAATAAGAAAACACACTCTGGGTTAAACTGTCCCTTCCTGCTCTATCTCTGTGCTTTTCCTCTGTCTGCTTGTCCTGTTTGTTCTGATCATCAGCACATGGCTCTGTTTTGTTTGTGTTCTTGTCTCCGCCCTTGTCTCCGCCCTAGCTCCACCTTGGCATTAGTGCTCCCACCTATGCCTCCTTTGTAGCCCTGCCCTCTCGTTAGTCTTAGGTGTACCTTGTTGGTCTTTGTATAAGCAGACCTTTGTTTCAGTATTATTTGGCTGGTTTTGTGCAAATGGGGTTTCCATGGCAGGTCACTGTTGCTAGCCTGTCTACGCTAGCCTGTCTGTGCTAGCCTGTCTGCGCTAGCCTGTGTGCGCTAGCCTGTCTGCGCTAGCCTGTGTGCCCTAGCCTGTCTGCTTCTACTTTAGTTTGGGTCTCTGGTTGTGTTTGTTTTTGGATCCTGTTTTTGTGTTTGTTATTTCTGTTACATCTTATTTGTGTTTATCTCCACCTCTATATATATATATATATAATCATTTTATTTTCAACATCATTAATTGTTTTCTTTTTCCTATGATTCCAAAAAAAAAAAAAAAAAAAACAAAAAACGGAAGAACTGCACAGAAATAATAAACAGTTTAATAACTGTTCAGTTAGAACCTAGCTTCAACCTGTAAAAAAAGAAAATGACAAATATTAGAAAAAATAAAATTACATGTGGTAGTAATATTTTTCTTTTTAGTAGGATCCTTAAAAAACAGAACAGCTCAATGATAAACTGTTCAATTCAAACCTAGTTTGGATTTTTGTAAGTTAGTGTAAAAACCTTGTATCTCCTTGTGTGGAAATGAATGATTTACACATTGTAAAGAAGCAGCTACTGGGTTCAAACCATGGAGAAAATGAAAAATTAACAAAGATCAAGATACAGATCTTTAACAGCAGTGATATGAATATAAATATGCTATATATTGTCATAAATGTGTTTCCATTTGCATGCTGACCACTCACTTCATCTGCTCATACTACTTTGATGTATTGAAACAGTCCCTGTCACACAAAAATGTTTTAGCTTTATTTCTACTGTATCAGAATTTCATGATGAATGGACCAACAGAAATGCTTCAAAATGACTCTGAATAAAATCTTTTTCATTGACTTTCATTGAAAGTTCAGGGGGATTTTCCTCCTCATGTAAAGCTGCTGCTGTGGAGATAGAGAGTGTATTGTATGACTGCAACAATATAAAAAAAAAAAACATTCTCAGGCTTGTTAAAGTCGCGGTGTCAAGTGTGTTAACAGTGTTAATATCAGTGTGTGCCGTCCTTTAAGAGCCCACAGGTGCTGAAATAAAGGCCAAGAGAATAAAGGCCCATTCCCTTCCTCTTGCCCTCCAATGTCTCTGGGGTGTTGTAGACCAACTGCCCCCATCATCCCTCATCTAATTACTGACAACAGATCACTTTCTGATGGCTTTTAATGATCACCAATCAGTGGCCTGTATTTCATGACTGGCTGAATCGGACTCTGGAAGAGCAGCTGAGCTCTGAAGAGGTGGAAAACCCCCCTTACAACCCCCTATACCACCCTACACCACCCGACACCACCCCCTCCTATTGTACTAATGAAGTGAATCCTATTATGTCCAGCTGCTAATTGGCTCTTAGGTGGGACGAGGTTAAAAGGTGAGACAGGCTGTTCTGAATTACGGCGCATTGTTAAGGAAGGCCACAAAAGCAACACTTACATGCTGTTATGTCTGAGAGAATGGGGCGCAGATAATTAACACTGTTACTGAAACAGAGAGGAGAGCAAAGACACGAAAGGCAAAAGACCTCTGAATGTCTGGGATCAGTAAACACTGCTTCTCACTATTACTGTGTTTCGTTTCTGCTGTACTTTCAGAACCATAGTCCTAAAGGCTGCTCCTCCAGAGCTCCTCCTGAACCCAGGGCTATAGAGCAGTCTCCCACTGTGTGTTCATTATTGCGTAAAAGTGAACAGTAGTGTTAGTAGTGTTAAACGGCTTCTGGTCGTGTTGTAATCAGTGGCTGAGGCTTCTGCCCTTTCCTAAACACACAGCCTATAATTCACTCAAACACACCGACCAGAGTCCCCACCTCACCCAGTTTAACCATGTTCAACTCCAGCTGAGAAACTCTGCCCATCATGTGCCATTTTTAACGAAGGGACCAATAAAACGAGAGCTAACCTGAAGCGGAGTGAACACAGGACTGAACACAGGACTGAACGCAGGACTGAACGCAGGACTGAACGGTGGGACAGATTTAATAAAAAATGCTAATTATTTAATTCAGCATCCAATCAGACTGTTTCAGCAGGGTTAAAATCTTTGAGAAACAGCCTCAGTGCCGGCCCAGACCCCTCAGACCCCAGGTCAGACCCCTCAGAGCCCGGTCAGACCCCTCAGCGCCAGGTCAGACCCCTCAGTGCCGGGCCAGACCCCTCAGACACCAGGTCAGACCCCTCAGAGCCCGGTCAGACGCCTCAGCGCCAGGTCAGACCCCTCAGTGCCGGGCCAGACCCCTCAGACACCAGGTCAGACCCCTCAGTGCCGGGTCAGATCCCTCTGTGCCAGGTCAGACCCCTCAGCACCAGCCCAGACCCCTCAGCGCCAGGTCAGACCCCTCAGTGCCAGCCCAGAACCCTCAGCGCCAGGTCAGACCCCTCAGTGCCAGCCCAGAACCCTCAGCGCCAGGTCAGACCCCTCAGTGCCAGCCCAGACCCCTCAGTGCCAGGTCAGAGCCCTCAGCGCCAGGCCAGACCCCTCAGCGCCAGGTCAGAGCCCTCAGCGCCAGGTCAGATCCCTCAGCGCCAGGTCAGAGCCCTCAGCGCCAGGCCAGACCCCTCAGCGCCAGGTCGTTGAGGAATGCCAGTGCTGAGGATGAGGGGGCATGTTTGCCTGTTTGTGGTTTCCAGTGTTTCTGTGAAAGCTTAAAAATAAAGGTTCTTTAAATGGCGATGCCATAGAAGAGCACAGAAGAGCATTTAACAACGTTTAAAGATCTAAACAACCTTTAAAATGATTGATTAATTTAAAGTTTAACACACGTCACATTTACAAACAAAATCTACAAAGTGGTTCTTCTATGGCACCAGAACCATTTAAATTCTTCATTCTTAAGAGTGTAGATGTAATGAATGGCACAGACGCATTGATTTTACAGCTTTTACAGGGTTTTTTATGTACTCTTGAATGTACTCCCCTTTAGACCCTGTGCTTAACCCCTCACTTCGTCACCCTCGTGACTACTGTCACAATTACTGTCAATTTCATAGGCCCTACAATAGAGCCCTGTGGGACCAAATAATACACAGTAGTTTCTGTGTTTGAGTAACTCAACAATACACCTATGGTGTAAAGGGCTAATAGCGCTCCCTACAGGTAGTTTAGGTTCAGGCTGTTTGGTTCATATTTACAGCTAAGTTGTTTCGAATGTGAGCTATCCACCTGTGAGTACCGCCAACCTGTATGTTTTCTCTATCTACTCTCCTCTACTCAAATCACCCTGATTTGGTCTAGAGTTGACCCTAGAGTCAGAGTACAGCAGTCTAGAACCAGGAGAACATTCTAGAACAAACTGCTTAGGTTATATTTGTATGTAAACATGAAAGCTGACGGGTTGAGGAGAAGAAAAGCTTGATCAGCTGCTCTCTCTTACAGGGCAGCCATGGTTAATCACAGAGGTCAAACAGAAGCAGCTGGGAACCACATGAATTAATGTGCCCCCTGTGTGACCTGGAAGGGGAAACACATCGAGGAGGGGGGTGGTTCTAGCAGGTGCAGTGGGGTAATGGAGCTGGAGCAATGGAGGAGATCCAGCAGAAGACAATCACTAGAAGTTACACTGCACAGGGGATGAGGGGGTGGGATGGGGGGTCCAATCTTGGCATTGAAAGTCAGGTTTTACAAATCTGTGACAGCCCTGGGAACGGCTGGTGTCTAAATAGAGCCGGTTCCCTGAGTGCTGTTAAGGAGGAACAAATTGCAGCCCACTTCACTGGCACACAGATAGCACTGGGACTGTTCCTCTGGCCCATTGTTGAGAAGCGAAGTGAAGGAAGTCCCCTCGTCCCCCACCCAGGGTCAGGTTTACCCTGCCTTTGTTCCACTTCTTCTACTCGTTTGCGTTCGACCTCCTTGGATGGTGGGGTAATGTGTCCAACCGGGTCTAGAGTCTGAGGTCTCTACCGGGTCTTAGAAGTCTAGAGTTACTGTTGTCAATTAGCTATAGACGTTATACACACAGCTATATATACTGTAGCTACACCTGCAGATGCTGTTTTTTATGCGATGATTAGATGCTTTTAAAGTATCTCCACACTAAATAAGTACAGCTTTGTGTTCAGCACTAGAATTTCCATCTCCTCTGTTCTTCTGCACATTCACTGTCTGTATTGCACTACTGGAGGTTTTTGCATTACAAAGACGATATGTCTTATATAGTGTTATAGCCTAGTCATTACACTAATACAGGGTTCTACAGTACGGGTCTCCACTGCAGTGATAAGTCAAACATGGGACAATAGTGCAAGGACACCAGGCAAGACACAAGACAGGGTGCAGAGACAAGAAGTAGAAAAGCCAATAAACACAGATGCAGCAGCGTTCAGCGCTCAGCGTTCAGCGCTCAGCGTTCAGCGCTCAGGCGGGGTGATGAAGGTCCAGACTCAGTTACTGTACTAACAGTAACCTGCAGTAAATCTGGAGAGCGCTGATGAGCTGTGTGTGTAAATGAAGAGTACAGGAAGTTCAGGAGTGTGTGCTGAGGTGGACCCGTCTGGTGTTGTAAACAGCATCACGTACCTAAACCAGGAGTTCAGTGCAGGACTGAGTACAGCAGCTAGTGTTCAGGTAGAGAGAGCAGTAAAGGTAAAGGTGTACAGCGAAATGTCCACCGTGTTTTACCCATCTGTGGTAGTGAACACACACACATCCACTAGTGAACGAGGGAAAGTGAGCTCACACACACACACAGAGCGGTGGGCAGTCAACTCCAGCACCCAGGGAGCTCAAGGGCCCAACAGTGGCAGCTCTTGCCGAGCCCAGATATCGAACCCACAACCCTGTCATCAGCAGCCTGGAGCTCTAACCTCTGAGCCTCCACTGCCCCAGGACACAGCTCAGTTAGAGTGCAGACAGTTCCTGAGCTGCTGGAAGACTACATCCATGAACTATAATAATTGGTATAATAATTATGGTAATTATAGTAACTAATATATTCAATTATCACCTTAAAATTTCACCTCTGCCTACATGCACACCAGCTCCCCAGACAACAAGTGAGTCACCTTGCGTGTTTCAGGTGGTAGTACCTTCATGCTCCTGCAGATGGCGCTGATCAAGGACGATGGGGCTATAAATACCTGCAGGGTGTGAGTGACGGGACTCTGATGGAGAGGAGGAGGTGGTGCAGTGCACTGAGGATCTCGTTGGATTTGTGGAACATGGGTTAGTAAGCAGATACAGTTACTGATTGGCTAAGAGGAGTGATTTGGGCATTTGGCCGTGGCTAAAGACCAGAGTGTGAAGGAAGGAGCTGAACCTTCAGGTGTATGAAAGCTTACGGTCATACAGGTCTACCAGCAGTGGCACAAATCGCTTCACTTCCAGGTAAGAGCTGCTTCTACAAGTCAGCGCTGGTTCTTCACCTCCAACCTCTGATAGAACACTTCACAGGAACCTGCAGACCATCAACATCTGGAGCAGAGCTGAGTGGCCTGCTCAGGAATGAGGAGAACCTCCTGTAGACTGTAGGGATTTCTGCCACTGCTGGTAGACCCGTATGACCGTCTGCTTCCAAACACCTGCAGGTTCAGCTCCTTCCCTCACACTGTGATCTTTAGCCACGCCCAAATGCAGTCACTCCTTTTAGCCAATCAGTAACTGTCCCTGCTTTGCGACCCACCCTGTATGAACAGCCTGATCATCCTTGTGCAGCGCCATCTGCAGGAGCCTAAAGTTACTACCACCTGAAACACGCAAGGTGACCAGTATTTTTGTCTGATGAGCTTGTTGTCGTGTCTGTCGTACTTTTGTAGTTTCTCTATTTCTTTCACGGCACTGGCACTGTTACTGCACAACCCTTCACTGGTATAATGACAATAAAGCTGAGTTGGATTAAACTGTGCTGAATTAATGAGCTTAGCATTACAGCATACCTTTCATTCTTATCACTGGCCATATCTCAGAACCTCTAAGGGTTAAGAAGCTCAGGTGCTTTGGGCATTCCCGGAGATTAAAGGCTGAGGAGTATGGCCGAGTAAGGAAAAGAAAGAGAGAGAGAGAGAGAGATAGAGTCCAGGAGAAAAAGAGGAATGAGTGAGAGAAGTCAAGACACAAAGAGCAAGCGAGAGCGAGGGAGAGAGTTGACCAAAGGGAGCAGTGTATGAATGGACGTCTTGTCAGAAAGCAGCTAAGCGAGACATGCCCCCCAGCGCAGCCCCGCCCTCTTTTCTTTCTGTTTTCCTTTCTTCCCAGCCGGGCCTGGAGGAGTGCGGGGCAGGGAGGCGTATCCCTCTCAGCGGCGGGACAAGAGGAGAGCATTCAGGGGCTCTGTTTCACTCACCTTCCCCACAAAAGACACTCGTTAGAGGGCATGTAACTCTCAGGAACACATGTTAAAGCATGCAGGGGGCTCAGTGTCAGGGCAGTGCTGGTCAGTGCCACCCTGTCATTCAGAGACTGTGGAGGTCAGGGGCGGGTGAAGAAGCTTGACCATTCAAGATCAGCTTAGACCATTTAAAACTGACTAACCAGAAGAAACGAGACCTGGAAACACCGCTGATCTCAACAGAGACAAGGCAAGTTTTTGCCTCCATGAGCATCAGTGAGTTTTGGACACCCATGACCCTGTCACTGGCTCACCGGTTGTACTTCCTTGTAGCACTTTTGGTAGGTACTGACCACTGCATACCAGGAGAAAACACCCCACAAGACCTGCTTGCTGATGTTCTGGAGATGTTCTGACCCAGTCATTATCTAGAACATCACAGTTTGGTTCTTGTCAAAGTGTCTCAGATCCTTACACTTGTCCATTTTTCCTGCTTCATCACCTTTATCACTTTCAAGAACTGACCGTTCTTCACCCGCTGACCGTTCTGTAGCTCCACCCCTGGACTATGGATATGTTAGTGTCTCAGATTCTTACTCTTGCTAATTTTCGCTGCACTCTGAAACACAGAAGAGAAAATGTGTGGTTGCACTTCATTAGGAAACAAACATCAGATCAGAATAAACATCCAGACGAGGTTCTCAGCGTTCTTAATGGCCCGGCTGAGGTGGGTTTGGAGCTGAGGGTCTCTGAGATCTTCAAACCAGTGAACCTATGTTTTATGAGATTAACAGTGGAAACCAGGAGTCCCCCCAGTTTCACTCCAGCAGACCCCCTGAAAACATCCCTCCAGTCACCGCACTGAAGCTGGCAGTATTGCACTGATAGCACAGCTGGTTAGCCTGGCTGTTGTTTCTGTGGCCAGTGAGTGGACGCACATTGTAGGTGTTTCTAATAAAGTGGCCAGAGAGTGGAAGCAGAAGGTAGGTGTTTCTAATAAAGTGGCCAGAGAGTGGATGCACAAGGCAGGTGTTTCTAATAAAGTGGCCAGTGAGTGGAAGCACAAGGTAGGGTGTTTCTATTAAAGTGTCAGGTGAGTCGAAGTAGAAGGTCGGTGTTTCTAATAAAGTGGCCAGTGAGTGGAAGCACAAGGTAGGTGTTTCTAATAAAGTGTCAGGTGAGTCGAAGTAGAAGGTCTGTGTTTCTAATAAAGTGGCCAGTGAGTGGAGGCCTAAGTCCATCTCAGAGTTAACAAACTAACAGTGTTGATTGGGTCAACTGGCTAAGGTCATAGGTCAAGTGACCCTGATGTGACCAAAAATGGGTACGAACACCACCCGGGTCCTTCCGTTCTGGAGTTCGCGTGAATCGGGTGCAGTTTCCTGAAGTTCCTCTTCTGTAATGGAGAATAACCCTCTGGATGAGGAGGGGCTGTAGACCTGTGCGTATCTCGTCTCTGCATCACAAAAAAAAAGAGTCCGAAAAGAGGAGCACGGCTCGCCTTTCATGTTCCGTCCGACTCGACGGCGAGCTCTCTGAGACAACGCTGCAATTGTGGTTGTCACCAAACAATGACATATTCTTTTCTTCCTCCTGAACTCCTCCTCCTCCTCCTCTTTATATCATTTCTGCGCTGGGGAGCAATTTGTCTGTCATGCGGGCCTGGAGCTTGGCCTCTCTCCGGCGCTATTAAACTGACAGCAGCCTTATTAGAAGAAAGCCGAGCCAGCGGACGATGAATTTGGCCACTGTTCCGGGCGGGAGCGGCAGCAAAGGAAGGCTTTTTTTCGTCTGTAATTAATTTGATAAATATATTAATTATGAATCGGGCCCACAGCACCATCTGATGGTCATGCGTCCAGCCGGAGCGGCCGGTTTTGTGATAAGTTCGTCTTTGTTGACGCCCGATCGGGTTTCTTCAGGGCTGTCATCTCCAGCTTATCGCCGCCCGCTCCACTCACCACCCCATTTCCTGTCTGTTGTAATTAAATGGAGGGTTTTCTGATTGCAAGTGGCTCGCTTTAGACGCAGTCTCTTGGGTTTCAGGTGTGGGTGGGTGTGTGGGTGGGTGGTTGGTGGAGGAGAGAGGTTGGAGGAGGTGGAGCCTAAGGGAGTGTTCTCTTTTCACCACACACAGTCGTTCAGTAAATGTAGTTTTACTCTGGAGCTATGAGTGTGACAGTATTGTATTGTACTGTATTGTATTTGGGCAAAAGTATCGGGACACCTGCTTATTCATTGTTTCTTCCGGAATCAAGGGTATTAAAAGAGCTGATCCTGCTTTTGTTGGAGAAACTGTCTCTACTGTCCAGAGAAGAAGACTTTCTATTGCTGTGAGGATTTGATTGCATTCAAGCGTTAGTGGGGTGATGATCACCAACCCACTTCATCCCAAACGTACTGACAACGTAAAGTAGTTGAATGCATTCATTAGGAGAGGTGTACGGCTGCTATATACAGCACTGTTCAGAGGTTTCAAGCCCCTATAACCCCCATCACTCTACCCCCCGTCTCTCAGCAGTGAGAGGGTTCTACTGCAGAAGCTCCAGATCTCATCAGAACAGATAAAGCAGCTGAACATGAATCCAGTAAAAAGGAGAAACAAGAGCTTCTCATTCTGAAGAAAGAAAGTAGTGAGATCTTGTCGGTGAGCTAGTCTGAAGAACAGAGCTTGGTTCCTCCAGTGTTCTCTTGGACGCCCCCCAGTCTAAATAATACTAGACTCCATGAGAACTTTGGAGATGTTCTAATGATGAACACAGTGATGGAGAACCTCCACCACCACCACTTTCTTCATTTACTGATGTACTGACATGCTGAATAGGCTGCTGTTTTTATCATATCACAAACACAGTGAATTAATGTACAGATTAGTTTGTGTATTTGGGTTCCAGAATGAATGGAGCAGGCTTCTCATTCTTATTTCAGCACATATTCCATCCCACTTCCCAATAAGACCTCCCGTTTTATCAGCCCATTCTTTGATAAACTCAAGTCCTCATTTCCAGCAGAGGCTGTAGAGGAAGGAAAGGCTGATCTGATCATCCAGTTTTCAGCGCTGAACCCGACATCATTTAGTGACGATGACGGCGGGAGACTTGAGAAGGAGCATTAACCGCTTAATTTCACGGCCATGTCAGCACCGCAGGACGCTCCAAGAGGAAACTGTGGGCCTTTTGTGTGTCTGTCGGTACTCTGCCCTCATTACGCTCACAAGAATGGGAAATATTCCACCTCTTCTGATGTCCTGATCAAATGGAGACGCTCTATCGACGACAAATAGTAAATCTGAGGCTCAGGAGGAGAGCTTTGGCTCCTCGACACGGCACAGTTCAGATAAAGCGAGAGGCCAAGTTCTCTGGAGTAAACAGCAGACATGTAGCAGTGAATAAACACACAGAGCACTTTAGTGGCCAATTAAAGACACCATGGGTAACTTCTAGCCACTCCAGAGAAGCCCTCGCCGCGTGGGACAGAGCTTCAGTGTTTGCTTCAGTCGACCTACCCTGTTAAAACTAGAAGATCCTCGAGAGCTTTAGTTTAGGTTCTTCAGTTTGAAACGGTGGAGGAACCCATTAAGGGGCTTAAAGGAACCTTTTTCTTCTAAAACATTAGAAGAAGGTTCCTCAAAGCACCTGAATGGATTCCTCCACAGTTTAAAATTAAAGAGCCAGTAAAAGTTTCTCAAGCAACTTTTAACAGTGTAGCATTAGCATTTAGCTGCTCCAGAGACGGCCTTGCACTGAACTACAGCTGCGGTCGCCTGGCTTTTAGCCTGTCAGCTTCCCTTCCACATTCAATAGGTCGGTACATGAGGCACACACACACACACACACACACACACTTGGTCGAAATGTGGAACACGTGCTAATTTTAGCATTAATAAACACTGAGACAAAGAGACGTTATAGTTAGTTGGGATGCCCAGTGATTACAGTTATATTAATATTGACAGAAATTAGCATTGGACTATCCAATAATTGATGTATTTTTTGACTCCATCGGCTCCATGCTGCCAAATGTCAGGCGTGGGCTAGAGGGGTATAAAGCCCCCCAGCATTGAGGAGCTGTGGAGCAGTGGAGGAACTGTGTTCTCTGGAATGATGGAGGAGGAGCTCCATCCAGTACTTTTGGGATGAGTTGGGGACAATGAGGTGGGGTGGGGATCAATTATCAAACCTCCTGACTGCATTAATGTTGTTGTTGCTGAATGCAATCAAAATCTAGTAGAAAGTCTTCTTCTCTGGACAGTAGAGACAGTTACTCTTGTCATACCCTTTTCAACTATTTCAGAAGAAACAATGAATGAGCAGGTGTCCGAATACTTTTGTCTATTAATTGTATATACTGAACTGTCATACAACACAATTTTAGGACTCCTTTCAAACATGTGTAAGCACTGATGTCACAGGGCAATGTCAGGTACACTATAGGTACTATAGTCTTAGAGACACTGTTAATTAAAGATGAAAGGCTTTCGTCCAGCAAACCAGGACAAGGTTAATGCCCGTAGTAAAGACGCTGCTGTACGTCGCTCTAAACAGAATCAGCCACTGGAGGCCTCCGGTCGTTCTGACTGGGCGGCGGGTGATGACAGGAGGCTCTATCTGCCAATCTGGTGGCGTATCCCATTGCAGGACTGGCAGGCCCGTAGACAGGAGCCGGGAGCAGGGCGAGATCCTCACTCAGCGAGGCGTCATTTACAGTTCAGCACAGGCTTCTTTCATGTGCGCTTACAGTCGAGCGGCGCTGTCCACCCAAAAGGACGTCCAATCCCCCCCTTAACCCATCCCTCCGACCCCACCTCTCCACTTTTATTCTCTCTCAGCAGAAACACGAGGATCTAAAACGACATTGAGGCAATTTGAAGCCATTTGTGGTGAAATAGATATGCAGGCCTCTCGGGCCTCTGCTGTGGACGCTCAGCGCTGGCGGTGAGAAACGCGAGAGCATGATTGCTCCGCTCCAGTCGTCTCCAGGGGGCCTGAGAAGTGATTCTAGAGGATTCATAAAGAATTTGGGCTTCTTTGAATGGAATGAGTGTCTGGAACTCGTCTGGAATTTACAGCACTTATGCTTCGCCCCTTTATGGAGCAGTCGTCAAGAATGGAGCTCACTTAAAGGCCCCAGGTCCTGTACTGTTCCCTGAGGTCCACTTGTGACATTTCTGTGTCCCAAAAACAATCACTGGTCACTGTTAAAAAGCACCTTCCATAACTCCATAACTAAACTGCTATCAGCTGCAGAGTACGATATATATATACACGGCCATCAGCCATAACATTAAAACCACTCCCAGCTGAAGTGACCAACACTGATGATCTGGGTCCAGTGGCTCCTGTCTGTTCAGGGCTGGATCTACAGATCAGTCAGTGAGTGAAGAACAGTCAGTTCTTGAAGATGATGAAGGTGATGAAGCAGGAAAAATGGACAAGTGTAAGAATCTGAGACACTTTGACAAGAACCAAACTGTGATGTTCTAGATAATGACTGGGTCAGAACATCTCCAGAACATCAGCAAGCAGGTCTTGTGGGGTGTTCCTGGTATGCAGGGGTCAGTACCTACCAAAAGTGCGGCAAGGAAGGACAACCGGTGAACCACTGACAGGGATGGTATCTACCTCTAAATAAAAGAGAAATAGTGCCCCCTGTGGGTTGGGAATAATTATAACTGAGCCTCATACCAGAGTTCAAATTAAATCATTCAAGGTACACCTAGCTTTACTGTCTGTCCACTGACATTAAACAATAATGGATGAGATAAAAGATAGAATGTAAAAAACAAAATAATAATAATAATAATAATAATAATAATAATAATCATATATAGATATAAAACAAAAATAAAAAACTGAAAAAATATACAGAAATAATAAGTCAAAATACACTATCTAGAGATTGAAAAATATATTATAATCACACAAAATACATAGGAAATATAAAGGAATGGAGCTCATTGGACCAGTTCACACGACAACCTTCTCCTTAATTATTCAACCTTATTAAACACAATAAGACCAAATATTAAAGTATAAATATGCATATCTATAACATGAAATGTTTTAACAGTTCTAATTAGTTCTAATTGTGTGTGTGTGTGTGTGTGTGTGTGTGTGTGGTTGTGATTGTGTACTGTACACTGTGCAGTACTGTGACCCGTTTAAACATGTCTGTCACTAACCAACCAGTTTTCAGTGGATTAGAAGGACAGGATTTGGATTAGAAGACCCGCATTATTAAACAAAGCCAATTAACCAATTAAGTATTCAATCAGTTCTCTGAGTTGCTATCGTTGTATATAGAAGCACAGCCTTTACTGAGGACCCCCGTGTAAGAGGGTGTAGGGTGGGTGGGGGTGTCTAAAATCAGGCTAATTGACAATATTGACTTTAATTGGATGTTAAAGAAGCCAAATAATGGTGCTCTCTTTATTCTGTGGTGAATTTCCCCACATTCCCAGTTTAACCTTGGATAGTGGTCTATTTTCACTTTAAATACCCCCTGTAACCCCCCCCCAAATCCCCCTTTAACCCCCCTCCCAAAACACTCCCTGTATGTGACATTACAGATGGCCCAAATTAAACTCTTTCTCTTTTACATATGCTGCTAAACGCCATTAATGCAAAGTGCTGCTATTATGGGGCCCATGCCATATTGAGTGTGTGTGTGTGGAGGGGGAAGTGGGAGTGTGTGTGTGTGTGTGTGTGTGTGTGTGTGTGTGTGTGTGTGTGCATTCCCTCCTATAATGGTCCCTGCAGTGGGAAGCTGCTATTAAACTCAACAAGAAGTGAAGTGCCCTCAGCACCCACAGCGCTCTGTCTCTCTCTCTCTCTCTCTCTCTCTCTCTCTCTCTCTCTCTCTCTCTCTCCCTCTCGCTCTCTGTCTCTCTCTCCCTCTCGCTCTCTCTCTCTCTCTCTCTCTCTCTCACTCTCACTCCGACACACACACACACACACTCTCTCTCATATGGTATACCATCGGCTGAAATTAATACATTTATTTATATATTATTGATCCATATTAGCGGTGCATATTTGATGAGGCTTACAGCAGATGCACAGCGCTGAACCGCTGGATGGTCAAGCGGTGTTCAGAAAACCACGTGGGCTTTATAGACAATAGTGTAAAGCTAAGGACAAGCCTGGTCTGGTAGGGATGACCAAAGTCTCTTAGTCAGGCAACTGACAATCCAGAGCCGGGACCAGGCCGCAGACAGACAGGCCTGCACGCAGCCTTGAGGCGTCACCTGGGTTCCACCGTATTGAGACCTACAGCTCGGTCTACTCAATATTACATCACTAAACTCTACAGCTGTCACTGTGAATGAAGGACATTCTAAGTGATCAGAAATGAGATGTTTTTTTTCCACTGAAACTTGGATTAGCCCTTAATGAAGCGCCCCCTGCAGGTTATAATTATGTACACAGCCCAAGAGAATCAGACAGAGGAGGTGGAGTGTGTGTAGTTTACCAGAATACTCTAGATATTGATCATAGACACTGTGACACCTTCACCTCTTTTGAGATTCTTTGCATTAACTGATCCAATCCGCTCACAAATAAGATTATTCAAATTTATATTTCAGAATTTCGAAAATAATTCGGTGATTTAGCCGCATTGATCTCATAATCATTGTAGGAGATTTTAACATTCATTTTGAAAAGACAGAATCCATTACCAAACATAACTGGACCGACACATTACTGTAATCAGACCCTGGATTTAGTTTTGACCCTGGATCTTGGATAGCCTGGGGTTAGAGTTAGGGTTAGAGTTCCTCAACGCTCGGTAGTCTCAGACCATCACCTAACCTCTTAATGTACGTACGTCCCCTCACTACTGTCTAAAGCTCTCAATGACCCTCAAAACCTCCCAGACCCATCAACCTTGGTCTACCCTCCATCAGATCCAATGAAGCCAGACAGATTAACTAACGGCCCAGAAAATACCCTTCGATCTACGTTAGACAACGTGGCACTGTTCATGTGTAAAGAGACAGAAAAGGCTCGCACCGTGGCACAGTGAACAAACCCGTACCTTAAAGCAAATGATAGGGAAATTAGAGCTCGGCAGTCGACCGAGCTGGAAGTGTTCCACTCTGCCTGTGATTAGATGATCAGAACATGGTTAGAGTCACTCAGTGTTTGAAGACAGCAAGCGACTCTTCTGACACCCAGGGGACATTTGTCCACCAGCTTATTTGTCTTCCATGCACCTTAAGGGACAGACGGTCAAGTCGAGCCTACTTGAAGCTTGAAGGGCTCTTGGTATGGAGCAGGTTTTGGGAGGGCTGGTCAGGTTTTGGGTTTGTAGGCCAGCCTTAGTTAGACCACTAAACTTCAGAACATTGAGGACAAGTCGTTCTGCTGCTCTCTGGATCAACTGCCCAGGAAGACCAGCCAGACGGGAGCTGCAGTGGTCTTTAATTCTTGAAGACAAGAGACTGAGCAAGCATCTGGGTGGCCTCTCACCCCAGAGACACCCCAGAGAACACCCCAGCTCAAACGTTCTGGATGTGGTACAGGAGAAATCTGCCTGAGAACCCTACCTGGACGAGTGAGCCAGGGAGTTCTCAAAGGAAATGGCAAGATCTCAGTGAGGGCCTGTAGTTCCAGGGATGTACAGGAGTTCAGTTGTGCTACAGTTGAGCTGTGAATGTTCATTTTCATTAAAAATATATAATTTCTCTTGTTCCACCAATGGCCACTGGATGGCGCCTTGCAACAACAAATCAGACCAAGCAGCTGGCCACCTCATGAAACATGGAGCCAGAATTTCTTCAGCTTCTACCTTCAAATGTAAAGCAAAGTCCTGATAATTACACCAGCAGTGTGAATGATCCAGAATTTGGACATTATAGAAGTTACTCAGTTTTAGTTTTAGACTTTATTAAAGGAGTTCTTGACTCAGAGTTTGAGGGCTGTATTTATGTACTTTAGTCTTTTAGGGGTAAAAAATGTCCTTTTTTATTTATTGCTTCCGTTGAAACGTCTACAGGCCTGAGGTATTCCTCTGTAGTGGCTGAACCCATCAATTAAAAACAGCAGAAATGGACATTAATGTATTTTCTGTCCTTCTCTACATCTATAAAGACACAGAGTGACCATTCAGAGTGTCTATTAAAATGATACATGAGGCAATTTATCAAATGAAGTCGCAGCTGATTCTACAGCGCTCCCCAAACCTGGGCAGAACGAGCCTGGGCTTACGGTCCAAAAGGCAATCTGCTAAACCTGTTGACTGTAAAGCCAAAAGAAACACTGCACACATCTTCAGTACACAACTACAGAGAGCAGCCACAAAGGATATCATCATAAATCCTTTTAAAATCACTATTCAGACCAACCCCCAGCCTCACTCTGCAGCTGTCTGCTGTACAGTACATATATATACATATATATAAAAGTATAATGATCTAAATGTGTGTCTTTGTTTTCTATTAAAGAAGTCAGACAGGCATCAGACAGACTTTTAGCCGTTAGTAAAAATCTGCTCCTCACAACACAACAGTTCAGCTCTGTGAAAAACAAATACCAAGAAAAGAAGAAGAGGAAACCAGTGCTTTGATTCCTTCTGTCCTGACAGACAGAGACAGAGACAGAGACAGAGGGACAGAGGCAGCAATCATAGACAATAAAATAAAAAGACAGAAAATATGAGGATGGGATCTCGAGTCAGAGAAATCCAGCCTCACTGTCCCATATTCCTTTAGTCCTAAAGTCCTCCTGTCCCACATCACTACAGTCCTCCTGTCCCACATCAATACAGTCCTCCTCTCACATCACTACAGTCCTCCTGTCCAACATCACTACAGTCCTCCTGTCCCACATCACTACAGTCCTCCTGTCCCACATCAATACAGTCCTCCTGTCCCACAGCAGTACAGTCCTCCTGTCCCACAACAGTACAGTCCTCCTCTCACAGCAGTACAGTCCTCCTGTCCCACATCAATACAGTCCTCCTCTCACATCACTACAGTCCTCCTGTCCCACATCAATACAGTCCTCCTCTCACATCACTACAGTCCTCCTGTCCCACATCAATACAGTCCTCCTCTCACATCACTACAGTCCTCCTGTCCCACATCAATACAGTCCTCCTGCCCCACAGCAGTACAGTCCTCCTGCCCCACAGCAGTACAGTCCTCCTGTCTCACATCACTACAGTCCTCCTGCCCCACAGCAGTACAGTCCTCCTGTCTCACATCACTACAGTCCTCCTCTCACAGCAGTACAGTCCTCCTCTCACATCAGTACAGTCCTCCTGTCTCACAACAGTACAGTCCTCCTCTCACAGCAGTAGAGTCCTCCTGCCCCACAGCAGTACAGTCCTCCTGTCCCACAACAGTACAGTCCTCCTCTCACAGCAGTACAGTCCTCCTGCCCCACAGCAGTACAGTCCTCCTGTCTCACATCACTACAGTCCTCCTGCCCCACAGCAGTACAGTCCTCCTGTCTCACATCACTACAGTCCTCCTCTCACAGCAGTACAGTCCTCCTGTCTCACATCACTACAGTCCTCCTCTCACATCAGTACAGTCCTCCTGTCTCACATCAGTACAGTCCTCCTGTCTCACAACAGTACAGTCCTCCTCTCACATCAGTACAGTCCTCCTGTCTCACAACAGTACAGTCCTCCTCTCACAGCAGTAGAGTCCTCCTGCCCCACAGCAGTACAGTCCTCCTGTCTCACAACAGTACAGTCCTCCTCTCACAGCAGTAGAGTCCTCCTGCCCCACAGCAGTACAGTCCTCCTGTCCCACAACAGTACAGTCCTCCTGCCCCACATCAGTACAGTCCTCCCGTCCTCCTGTCTCACAGCAGTACAGTCCTCCTGTCTCACAGCAGTACAGTCCTCCTCTCACATCAGTACAGTCCTCCTGTCTCACAGCAGTACAGTCCTCCTGTCTCACATCAGTACAGTCCTCCTGTCTCACATCAGTACAGTCCTCCTGTCTCACAGCAGTACAGTCCTCCTGTCTCACAGCAGTACAGTCCTCCTGTCTCACATCAGTACAGTCCTCCTGTCTCACAGCAGTACAGTCCTCCTGTCTCACATCAGTACAGTCCTCCTGTCTCACATCAGTACAGTCCTCCTGTCTCACAGCAGTACAGTCCTCCTGTCTCACAGCAGTACAGTCCCACAGTCCTGCCTCATAGTGCTACTCCCTGGGATGATAGAATGATAATTTCTCATAAAATGGATCAGTAATGCATTCAGGGAAACCATCTGGGCTGTGTTTTGGCCTAAGACTGGGTGTCAGTGGTCCAGATGATTAATAAAGTTCTGAAGGTATACTTGATTTAATTCCACTTACAAGAAAACCCCTCCTAATAAGTCTGTCTGTCTGTCTGTCTGTCTGTCCGAGCTCTCTGTGAGATTCTCTATGTTAGGGTCTGAGGTCTTCTATGACAGGGCTGAACTGCTGGGCTGTAGTTATTACCCTGCGTTCTGAAGGAGCACTGTTCTGATCCACCTCTCCAGTTTAATGACAGCAGAACAAAGAGCCAAGCAGAAGGAAGGATATTAAAATGTCAGGCTCAGGAAAGCTTCTGTAGTGTACATGTGAGTGGGCACTTCCTGATGAGTCTAAAGCTTCTGGAGGTTTATTTTCAAGTGTAGAAAATTACAGGCTGGTGCAGGACAGTCCGTCAGCCTCACACTGTTAAACACTGCTGTAAAATAACTGCATTATCCTGCTGTTCTAAACACAGTTCCACTGTAACATTAATTCTGACAGTAAATTACAGACAATTTTAACATTATGATGCTGTTATTCTGAAACCAGCTCTTTACTGTGAGAATTATTACTGTGAAAAGATTCACTCCCAGAGTGGTCAGTGATTAGCTCCACCCTTCACCTGTTTAGGAGGTCTGAAGCAGCAACAGATGCATAGAAGCTGCAGCCCAGGTAGTCAGTCACTCAGTCAGTCAGTCACTCAATCAATTAGTCAGTCACACAATCAGTCAGTCACTCAATCAGTCAGTCAGTCACTCAATCAGTCACTCAGTCAGTCAGTCACTCAGTCAGTCTGTCACTCAATCAGTCAGTCAGTCACTCAATCAGTCAGTCAGTCAGTCACTCAGTCAGTCTGTCACTCAATCAGTCAGTCAGTCAGTCAATCAGTCACTCAGTCAGTCAGTCAGTCACTCACTCAGTCAGTCAGTCACTCAATCGGTCAGTCAGTCACTCAGTCAGTCACTCAATCAGTCAGTCACTCAATCAGTCAGTCAGTCACTCAGTCAGTCAGTCAGTCACTCACTCACTCAATCAGTCAGTCACTCAATCGGTCAGTCAGTCACTCAGTCAGTCAGTCACTCAATCAGTCAGTCACTCAATCAGTCAGTCAGTCACTCAATCAGTCAGTCAGTCAGTCAGTCATTCAGTCAGTCAGTCACTCAATCAGTCAGTCACTCAGTCAGTCAGTCACTCAATCAGTCAGTCAGTCACTCAGTCAGTCACTCAATCAGTCAGTCACTCAATCAGTCAGTCAGTCACTCAATCAGTCACTCAGTCAGTCACTCAATCAGTCACTCAGTCACACAATCAGTCAATCAGTCAGTCACTCAGTCAGTCACTCAATCAGTCAGTCACTCAGTCAGTCATTCAGTCAGTCAGTCACTCAATCAGTCAGTCAATCAGTCAGTCACTCACTCAATCAGTCAGTCAGTCACTCAATCAGTCACACAATCAGTCAATCAGTCAGTCACTCACTCAATCGGTCAGTCAGTCACTCACTCATTCAATCAGTCAGTCAGTCAGTCAGTCAGTCAGGTACTGTCAGTCCCTCACTCAGTCAGTCAATCAGTAACTTACTCAATTATGTAACTCACTCAATCACTCAATCAGTTACACACTTATTCAGTCAGTCAGTAACACTCAGAGAGAGACAATTAGAGAGGGGGAGAAAGCAGGGGAAGAGCAAGAAAACATGAGGACAGAGTGAGAGAGAAAGGGCGAGAGAGAAAGTGAGGGGGAGAACAGGAAACAGAGAGAGAGAGAGAGAGAGGATGAAACTGTGGTCAGCTGTCTGTTAGAGATGCTCAGTGTTCTGGTACAGGACAGCGCTGACCGCTGGACACGGCACAGACAGGCAGGTGATAATACCATGAAATTGTGTGTGAAATAGAGAGATGAATCTCACAGGTGCGCACACACACACACACACACACACACACACACACAAACACACACACACACACACACACACACACATACACGCAAACACACTCACACACACACACACACACACATACAAACATTGTTTGGTTGACTCCGGACTCCTGCTTTAATTTTCTCTAATCTAAGAAGTGGGAAACGCTCTGTGAGCCAGTGTGAAGCTCTGGTTTTGTGTGAAGCTGGTGTTTAGTAGTGTTCGGTTCAAGTATGGCCCTGAGGTCAGGATGTTCTGAAGCCATCACTGTCCGTGATGTGCTAGACCCGAAACGTCTCACAGAGGGCAGCAGATGACCAAAGTGAGCACCACACACACCTGGAAAGGAGAGACACGTTCTGATGAGGCGCTCTGCTCTCCGTCATTCTCAGACGTTACTCTATCATGGCTGTGTGATGATGTCCTGCTCTCGGCTGGGTCAGCAGCTGCTACTGGCCCATACTGCAGTTAAACAGAGGGGGAGGGGGGCTGTTGGCTCTTTCACCCCAGAATAAGCTCTGGGCGGTGGGTCATTAGGAGAGTTCACCGGTTTTAGTTAGAGAACAGACTAATAATAATTCAACAATTAACAGTAAACAGCTACACAGTTATGAATAGAAAAAAACAAATAAAATATCACTGCCAGACAAAAAACTCATATCTCCAAAACAGCAATTTTACAGGAGAAGGAAAAACTTCTTAATGTACACCGGCAAAGGTCTAAAAGGTCAATGACTTACACCACCTTGTGCAGAGGGTATTCCTGCCTTGTCCCAATGATTGCCTCCAGGTAGACTGCAGACCCACTGTGACGCTGATCTGGAAGAAGCAGGTATAAAGATGAATGGATGGAAGGTGTGTCAGAAAGCCTTATGTTTGGAGCGACTTTTGGTTCCTCTGGTTCCTCTGGAAGCTTTGCCAATTTAACATTGTTTTGATACAGACATTTCTATTGGTCCATTCATCATGAAATTCTGGCATGATGTACAGATCATGATAAGTCTTGGGAAACACTGTGGTAGATCCAGGCTCATCTCTATTGGAACTTTTCAACATGAGAAATGCAGCAGTACTTGCATACAGAGCAAACACCAACACTCAGCACTCTGACCAATGAAGCCACCAGGTCAAAAGATCCTGAAGTTATTTGTCATTCGAGCCGATGCTGTCAAACCAGCTCAGCTTTATTTGTGTGGCTCTTTCTCCAGTAGACACTGTCCCAAAGCAGCTTCCCAGAAATGCAGGTCCAGACCCTGATGATCATCCCTCAGGGAGAGCCCCTTAGAAAACACCATGATGTCATGAGGAAGACATATCGAGGGAAACATGGCCTCGGCAGTGGAGTTCCCCAGAGGTCAGTTCTTGGCCCACTTCTGCTTTTTTTTTTGACTAAATTGCTGGGGGTCAGCTCGCACAACTTCTCCTGTCTTTGCTACATTACATTTACATTTACAGCATTTAGCAGACGCTCTTCTCCAGAGAGACTTCACTGTTTACTGAAGAAGAACCTCAGCTAGTTTAAATAGACTAAAGTTCAGATCCTCTAATCTTAGACTCTACTAAACACAAGTCAGTATTGAGACCATAGTACTCTTCTCTTCGCCTGAGTACTCTCAGAAGAGGAGGGTCTTCAGTCGGGGTTTGAGGACAGCGAGTGTTGGACTCTGCTGTTCGGACACCCAGGGGAAGTTCGTTCCACCACTTCGGTGCAGGACAGTAAAAAGTCTGGACGCTCGTCTTCCGTGGATCTTAAAGGATGGCGGGTCGAGCCGAGCTGTACTTGAAGCTGGAAGGGCTCTTGGTGCAGATCAGCTTTTGACCATCACCATCAAGTACGGAGGGGCTGGCTGGACCACTCTTGGCTTGACTTGGAGTCAGGGTCTGAATCTGATGACCTGGGCAGCAGCTACAGGAACCCAGCGAAGAGAGAACGCAGCAGAGGAGGAGCTGAACATGGCTGAAGAAGATGATACTCATCTGTACTTCTTTTTTGATCATTCACTTCTAGCATTTCACCAAAGATCTCCAACTGGCTTCCTGGTAGCTTCTTGTGGAAGGAGACCCAGCAGCAGAAATTTCACCTCCCAGCACAGCACTCACTCAAACAGGACTACTCTATTACTCAGAGCTGACAACCTTTACACTGATCTTAGAAAGAGAATGAGGTCAGCAACCAGTCAACCGCGTCACAAATGTACATATAATGTACAAAATGTTTTCAGATATTTCTGTACTTGATACAGTGCCAACCTTTATGTTTACAGGGGAAATGACAGTGTTCTGAGAAGAAATTCAAAACTGAATTTTGTGAAGAAGTTAATTAATTAGAAGTTAACTTTTTTTAGGGGAACAAGGAGTCATTTACAATTTGTGGGAATTGGAAAGTGTGGTGCCAAATGTGCCTAATGATCATGTTCAAACCTAAATGGACTCTTAACTATCTGTCACTATTAACATTGTCACGCCCGCGTGTATCACCACTATTACCCATCATTCCTCTGACCATTACTGCCATGACAATATTAATTGAATCTACACCATGATTATTATATTATAATTATGATCAGAGCAGTTCAACAGTTTAGATGGTTTGGTAATTTTTATCAATAATATATAAATAGTTCTGATCAGAGGAGGACGGGTCGGGTCCCTCTTGTGAGCCTTGGTTCCTCCTAAGGTTTCTTCCTCCAGCTCTGAGGGAGGTTCTCCAGGACCATTGGCTGCTTTCTTTTTATTTTTTCTGTCTTTTACTAATTACTGATTATGTAAAGCTGCTTTGTGATGAATACAGTTATAAAAAGCTAAACAAATAAATTTGACTTGACTTGGTGAGAGAATGAGTCTGAATAGAGCTGAGGCCCAAAAACCATAGACCTCATTGACCTGATAAATAAAGAGGAAAACACAGGAATAGTGTGACAGCAGAAAGGTGGAGCTTCCTCCAGGGCATGTGTGCAGGGCTCCTCCCTTACTAAGGGACAGCTGAATGAAATTATGGAATTATTGGAGAAGCAGAACACTTTAACATTTGAGGCTCTTCAGTCAGTAGAAAGGAGGACAAGAAGAGGACCTGAATGGAAAAGAGGCATTTGACCTTATTATTTACCTTAACCTTAACTATTGAAGTATTTAGTAAAATAATAAAAGTTAATTTAGTTTAGTTTTTTGTTTTGTATCATTAAATGTTTTTGAGTAGAATTTAGAAAACATTTTACTTTAATGTTGAGTTTAGTACTTAATACTCCTGTGCTCAAAGCTCTTATCTCTCAGATCCTTGTATCTCCAGGTAGTTTGTATCAGAGTGTGTCTTTCACTGTTTATAAGCTTTTGTAGGTCACTCTGCGTCAGAGCATCTACTTAATCACAGTAAATACAGTGTAATGTAAGTGTAGCTAAGACTTAGGCAGACAACCTATCCACCTCTGGACTGCATTAGACATCATATCTTCTTGGCCTTTTGACTTTGATGACCGTCGTAGAGTCATTAGCCCAACAAACTGACTGTGCACAACATGTACTTTCAACAGAACTGACGCCGCCTTTGCCAAAGTCAGAGGGAAAACGCTGCGACGTCACATCACTGCACAGTTTTCTGTTAATATTCTGCCTATTTACTCCAATAACAGGACAGACGGCAGCAGCACCTCGTCTGAGTGTTTCTTAGATTGCTGTAAGACTGAGCTCTGTCCAGCAGTTTTTGTCGTGCTGTGCGGAGACGTGAAAGCTTCTCCGTTTGAGCGAACTCTTGTCAATGTAAATAAAGCGCAGCTTTGGCCGGGTTGACTTTGATGAATGTTTTCTGTTAGGCAGTGCAGCAGAGAGCCCGCTCCATCTGTCACCATTCGTCACAGATTTGGATATCTGAGACAATGCTCTGACAGAACGGGAGAGTGGAGAAGTGTATCTCAAGAAGGTCTACACACTGTTCACAGAACCCAAACGCACTTTAAAAAGAGAAGGCATGGGCTCCCCAGATAGTCTATAGATGCTCAAATTATTCATAAACAACATTCTCAAGAAACTTCATTGAACCATGACCCTATTGGCACCATGCTGCCTAATGCCAGGCGTGGCCTAGAGGGGTATAAAGACCCCCAGCATTGAGGAGCTGTGGAGCAGTGGAATGATGGTGGAGGAGCTCCATCCAGTACTTTTGGGATGAGGTGCTCCTCTAAAATCTAGTAGAAAGTCTTCTTCTCTAGACAATAGAGACAGTTACTCCAACAAAAGCAGGATCAGCTCTTTAAATACATGAATGAGAAGGTGTCCCAATACTTTTGTCCATATTGTGTATATCAGCCAAACAAGTCGAGATGCAAATGGCAATGCTAGGGTCAGGCAGGTTGGTGGGACAGAAGGGATAAGAGGTAGCTTTTTAAGTGTAGCTGTTGTCACAAAGCAGCTTTACATAATCAGTAATTAGTAAAGGACAGAAAAAAAAAGAAATAACATGAAGGATCAAAGACCCCCAGTGAGCAGCCAGCGGCAACAGTGGCAAGGAGAACCTCCCTCAGAGCTGGAGGAAGAAACCTTGGGAGGAACCAAGACTCACAAGAGGGACCGACCCGTCCTCCTCTGATCGGAACTATTGATAAATTATTAATAAAAGTTACCAAACCATCTAAACTGTTGAACTGCTCTAATCATAATCATAATATAATAATCATGGCCGGGCAACATGGCCCCTACACTCGACTCTACAGTGAACAGTAAACCACCATCACTCCTACATTGCCCAACTCCCAGCATGCACCAGAGAGAGAGAGAGAGAGAGAGAGAGAGAGAGAGAGAGAGAGAGAGACACTCAGGCTTGTACAGTCTCTCCTACACTTCCTAACTCCTCTAACAGTGGCCATTATCTTCAAAGCCATCAGCCCTCAGTGACCAGAGCTTCTTAGTCATTCCCAGTTTCACGTTCATCATCACAAACACCCCTCCATCAAAGGACGCTCCTGCCTCACATGGCAACAACATAAGCAGAGGAGGTGAGGGAAGCAGAGCTGGTGTGAAAGGTGTCCGGAAGGGAAACGGTGATCCACACTTAACAAAAGCTTCAAGCCTCATGAATATTACACAGCCGGTCTCTGTGGCAGGGGTGAGCGGCGTGATCTTCATCACCTCAACAGAGACAAAGCCTGTTCCCTCAGCGCTGCCTCATTTGCAACAGCACAGAACACAGGGGTCGGGTCGGGACGGTTATTCTGCTGAATATCAAACGCAGAGACCAAACACACGTAAATCTGATCTCTCATCTCTGGAAATAGACAAAGACCATCACATCATATTCAGCGGTGTGGCTGATCACTGGTGGGATCAAAGCTGCTGCTTAAATCGGCTCCAAATAAATTATTTCTGGCTCGGGGAAGTCAGATCCGACTTCAGCTGTTAGTCATTTCAGAGGACCAATTTCACAAAGCAGAACCTCTCTGTTTAGCCAGAGAAGCCCACGGTCCAGCTGAGTGTGGAGGGCTCGTCCTTCAGCTGAAGTTTCTGACAGAAGAAATATATTTATAATTAAATATGTTCAAACCTCAGATCAGATCATTTGTAATAAATAAATAATTAAACTTCAACAAATGGATACAATCGTTACATAAAAGAGGCTTGGGTTCCTCTAATTGAGGTGATTCCTCTGGTTTAGTGGGTTCCTCTGGTTGAACAGGTTCCTCTGGTTAAGCAGTCCCCATTTGGTTTAGTGGGCTCCTCTGGTTTAGAAGATTCCTCTAATTGAGCAGGTTCCTCTGGTTTAGAAGGTTCCTCTGGTTTAGTGGGTCTCACTATTTGAGTGGGTTCCTCTGGTTAGAAGGGTTATCCTGGTTGAACAGGTTCCTCTGGTTAAGCAGGTCCATCTGGTTTAGAAGATTCCTCTGGTTTAGTGGGTTCCTCTGGTTTAGTGGGTTCCTCTGGTTTAGAAGATTCCTCTGGTTTAGTGGGTTCCTCTGGTTTAGTGGGTTCCTCTGGTTTAAAAGATTCATCTGGTTTAGTGGGTTCCTCTGGTTTAGAAGATTCCTCTGGTTTAGTGGGTTCCTCTGGTTTAGAAGGTTCCTCTGGTTTAGAAGGTATCTCTGGTTTAGAAGATTCCTCTAATTGTGCAGGTTCCTCTGGTTAAGTGTGTTACACTGGTTAAGAAGACCCCTCTGGTTGAACAGGTTATTCTAGTTGAGTCAATTTGACTGGTTGGCTGGTTTCTTCTGGTTTAGTGGATTCCTGTAGTTGAGAAGGTTCCTCTTGTTTAGCAGGAAGTAAGAAGAACCACTCAATCATCACCTGTGTTGCACAGAAAACTTCTTCTCTACACTTTAGGTCATGGCTGTCCCACAGGTTCCACAGATGAGTGGGTTCCTCTGGTTGAGTGGGTTCCTCTGGTTGAGTGGGTTCCTCTGGTTGGACGGGGTTCCTCTGGATGGGCAGGTTATCCTGGTTAAGCAGGTTCCTCTGGATGGGCGGGATTCCTCTGGTTGGCCGGGTTCCTCTGGATGGGCGGGGTTCCTCTGGATGGGCGGGTTCCTCTGGTTAAGCAGGTTCCTCTGGTAAGTACATCTCCACCTATACTCTAAATCAGCTTCTGCTGTTTATACTGAGGAGCTGATTCAAAGCCATCCCTAATGTCCCTAAAGCCCACGTACGTCCAGACAGCTCCAGAAAACGGGAAACCTTTAAAGTTTACAGCGAAGACCAGCTTCATATTATTTGGACACAGCCTGTGGAATATCGCTATCGTTCCTCCTGTGTCTCTGGGCCACAAATAGAATGACATTTCACAGATTATGAGAGTTCCTGTTGACTGGAAGGACAGAATCACTCTGATAAATCCTCAAGAGGGTTCCGGAGCTGCTCAGTGACATTTCAACGGTTTGACAAAGGGTCACGCTGGGATGAGCAGGTAGCAGCCAGTAACCATGGCAAAGGAGATAAAAAAATACATGTTATGTCCAAATGTTTGTGGACACCACTTCTAATGAATGCATTCAGCTACCTTAAGCTGCACCCATTGCTGACACAGATGTGCAAATGCACACACAGCTTGTCTAGTCCCTGTAGAGAAGAAGTACTGCCAATAGAATAGGACTCTCTGGAGCAGATCAACATCATGACCCTATTGGCTCCATGCTGCCTAATGCCAGGCGTGGGCTAGAGGGGTATAAAGCCCCCCAGTATTGAGGAGCTGTGGAGCAGTGGAGGAACTGTGTTCTCTGGAATGATGGTGGAGGAGCTCCATCCAGTACTGGGGTGGTGATCCAACATCCTCACTGCAATGCAATCAAATCCTCACAGCAATGCTCCTCCATAATCTAGTAGAAAGTCTTCTCTGGACAGTAGAGACAGAAGAAACACTGAATGAGCAGGTGTCCCAAAACTAGATTTTTGAGCATTGCTGCAAGTATTTGATTGCATTCAGCGACAAGAGTGTTAGTACTACTACCAAAGGTCATCATCATTTGCACATGTGTGTCAGCAATGGGAGCAACATACAGTAGCTGGATGCATTCTTTAAAAGGGATGTCCACAAACATTTGGACATATAGTGTATTTATAAACATCTCTGTCTCCAATTATCCGGATGTTTCCACATGGCAGAGTGTGTGTGCAGTAAGAGTAGCCTTTCGTGACAGAGGCAGTGTGGAGTCACTTGCTGAAGGGAGAGTTACATCATGTGATAATGTGAAAAAAAAACATGGGGGACGGAGTTGGGGGGGGGGGGCTGTACAGCAATATCACTGTTGTCACACTGTGCTGTTATTGTTGCTGTTTTATTAACTCTACGTTTTCTGTTACTACACTCTAAATTGCTGTGTTTAATAATAACCCATTCTGGGTCCATTTGCCAACCTGGGGGCATGAGCTGGGTTCCCGGTTCAAGCCAGTGTGCTGGGTCAGGGCTCTTTATTCAACTGCTGTTTGGACATTTTGACCTTGAAAGGAAGGAGCATGCTTTCATAACTGTTAACAAGTCACTGCTAATTATCACAAAGCTAATACAGAATTCACACTAGGTGCTAAATCATTTATACTGGATACTAAATAATAGTACATTCATGTATTCACTCAATCATTAATTACACATACTGAATGATTCAAAGCGGATAATGAACAATTTATAGTGAACACCTGTCACGCCCGTGGGGTCTCGGGCGTGACACACAGGCGATCTAGAACTCCCCCTTCAAAGTCTTGTCATGTTCATGTCATGTTTAGTTCTGCTCTGGACTTTTATGTTAAAAGGACTCTTGTGTTGACCCCCATCGTCGCCATCTTGGTTTTAGGTTTTGTTTGTCAGGTGTCTGTTCATTGTCTGGTTAATGTGTTACACCTGTGGGCTGGTGTATTTAAGGAGGGCTAGTGCCAGCTGCCGGTTGCTGAGGATTACCCTTAGTGCACCACATGCACCCAGGTTATGGAGTTTCACGGTCAGACTCAGGATTCATCGGTCTGGTCTGTAGAGTCCATCCTCGTACCGAGGACTCTTTCAACCTAGCTAGCTTAGCAGGGAAAGCTAACTAGCTAGGCAGCTCTCGTCTCAGGGTCCATTAGGGAGCTACTGCAGGTCTGCGGCGATCTCTTGCCAAGCTTCTTAGGTTCAGCGAGCTGGGGTCCAGGAGCTCCAGGAGTGAGCGACTCTCCAGCTTGTTTCAGCAGTTAGCTCTCCTCACCGTCGGACCGGATCAGTCGTCTAGGTCTGGCGGCTGACTCCTCACGCTCTCAAGTCTAGTAAGTTCAATGCTCCTGACTAGCGCTACTCTATATGTCCTAGTTCATAGCTTTCCCAGGCTCGGCTTGGAGGTTTATGTTTCTGAGTAATGGCTCAGCCCCGGCAGCTAGCACTGCCCTAGTGCCTCACCAGCCCCAGGTGTGTTCTTTTGGTTTGCCCAGTATTGGTTGTCACGGTTGTTGTTTCTGTTCCTCCTTATCCCTGGTAATCATTGCTGCATTTCTGTTTTGTTTATGGTTTATTGTGATCAATAAACTCTCTCGCCTTGGTCCATCCCCTGCGAGTGTTCACCCATTCTTGTCAGACCGTGTGGATCTTGACAACACCTTACAATTCATAGTGGATACTGAATCATTCATAATAGATACTAAACAATCCACAATAGATACTAAACAATTCATAGTGGATACAAAACAATTCATAGTGGATACTGAATCATTCATAATAGATACTAAACAATTCACAATAGATACTAAACAATTCATAGTGGATACAAAACAATTCATAGTGGATACTGAATCATTCATAATAGATACTAAACAATTCATAGTGGATACAAAACAATTAATAGTGGATACTGAATCATTCATAATAGATACTAAACAATTCATAGTAGATACTGAATCATTCATAATAGATACTAAACAATTCATAGTGGATACTAAACAATTCATAGTAGATACTGAATTATTTATAGTGGATACTGAATCGTTCATAGTAGATACTGAACTTTCCATAGTGGATCATAAACAATTCATAGTGGATGCTAAATCATTCATAGTGTCAGCCCCTCGGTATTGTGCCCTCTCCCGGGGCGATTCCGAGCCGCCGCCCACAGGCCCAAATAAGGACTTCCTCCTTGTTTGTTTCATTGTGTCGATTCAGTCTCCTTTCATGTTAATCCTGTTCATGTGTTTCACCTGAGGCTGGGGTTCTTCAACGCTAAGTTCCTGGTCGAGAATTGCCAGTTTGAAACCTTGAAGAAGCCCGAGAGGTTCCTGATACGGCTCACGGTGCGTTTAGGCCAGCTTCGGCTCTTCGTCTACGTTCTCGAGCAGGCCACCTGGCCATCAACGGATTCAGCGAGGAGCTCACGCTCGCTACCAAGATAGACCCACAACTCTCGCTCCAGCTAGGCGACCCACTTCCACGCAGCAGTGTCAGGTTTGATCGGCCTAGCCGCTCTTGCCAAGTACCTGGTCCCCCAGCTAAACCCCCGGTCTCAGGTGTGTTTGTTTTTGCCCTCTGGTTTGGCATGTTTGTGCTGTGTTCACGTTTATGCCCTGTAGCTGCTGCTTCATTTGTTTTATTTTGCCCGTTTGAGTTATCTTGAGTTTTGTTAATAAATAACTTGCTTAGAATCCATCACTGCAAGTGTTCGTCCCTGTGTCTGGCCTAACCCGCCATGACACATAGTAGATACGGAACCAATATTTATAGTGCATACTGAACTATTCATAGTGGATATTAAACAATTCATAGTGGATAATGAATTATTCATAGTATATTCTGATTCATTCATAGTGGATATTCCACAATTCATAGTGGATACTGAATCATTCATAGTGGATACTGAATCATTCATAGTATATACTGAACCAATATTCATAGTGGATATTAAACAATTCATAGTGGATACTGAATCATTCATAGTGGATATTAAACAATTCATAGTGGATACTGAATCATTCATGGAAGATACTGAACTATTCATAGTGGATACTAAACAATTTATAGTGGATCTTGAATAAGTGATAGAAGATACTGAACTTTCCACAGTGGAACTGAGTTCATAGTGGATATTGAATAGTTGATAGATACTGAACAATTCATAGTGGATACTGAATAGCGGATGTGAGTTCCAGGACTGTAAGTCAGAAGACTAATAGCTGTATAATAAGTCTGCAGCTTAAAGCTCAGTAAACACAGAGCTGCAGGCTGGAGCCAGTGGTCTGAACTGATATTGCCCTCTCATGCTCGGGGGCTAATCCGTGCGCCCTTGCCCTGCAAAGACGAGTGTCACTCTGCTTCATCGACTTCCCTGAGATAAGAGTGATCGAGTGAAGCAGACCATCGTTTCCAAACCATATCACAGCCCCACTGAAGACGAGCCTGGCTCAGAACGCTGTCTGCTGAACCGGGTCTCGGTGCTGTAGAAATATCACAACCTGGCTAATACTGAGAATGTACAAAACCCACCCCCTCAAACGTACACATACTCAGAAGCTCACAGCGGGAGAGGCAGTAAAGCTGCTCGGTTTCTAAAGCTTAATGAAGCCGCAGTACAAGAGTACTGAACAATACAAGAGTAGAATTATTATTATTAATGATAATTTTTACTTCATAAAATAAGTAAGTGTACCGCTCTAACGCACGGCCTCTAAGGCCCAGGGCTCGTGAGTTAGAATTGACCGTGCTGTCTCCAGGTGGGTAGATGGCGATCTCTTGCCTCGTCACAAAGCAATGTTGGCCGGCACAGGCGTCTGTTAGCTGGTGTGGTGGAGCCGGGGACCCGGCACTGTCCTCTGAGCGCCTCAGCTGCAGGTGGAAAAGAGGCGGTGGCTGTCTTCCCATGTATCGTCCTTACCCTCCTATTGCTAGGGGGAGCTATAAACGGTTGAGTCAATCGGCAGAACCAAACTGGGAGAAAAAGGGAATTTATTAAATTTATTAAAAAAGAAAAACTGAAGCTGTGATTGACTGGTGTCCTGTCCAGGTAGGCTCTGGACCACAACCCTGACCAGGTAGGAGCAGATAAGATGGATGTATCTGTAGAAATCACACTGAAGACCCCATTTTTAAGACTGACGGGGTGTGGTCCTCTCAGATTGAGCTGGTGGGTTTAAAACAGAGGACAGAAAGGAAGTAAAAAGAGGGATGACACATCGCAGTGTGCCAGAACAGAGCAGTTTACAGTCCACATGCACGCGTTAGCCAGGCTCTGGAACGAGGGCAGCTGTCAGCTGGAATTTTCATCCACATCTGAACGAGGCACTAATGTACAACTCTACAACAAGCCATGCCCAAGTGCCATATAACCCGGAGTGCTGGAGCCTCGCTGTTATCACCAGCAGCTTGGGGGCTATCAGTAAAAGTGCCAGCGCTGAGAGTGAGTCACCTTCACCAGCCTACTGGACCTGCTGTACTGGGCCTCTGAGCAGCCTGAGGACTCCAGCACCACACATCAGCACTGGGACTGGGTTACAGCCTGTAAAATCCTTTGATTTATACAGGGTTCTGGTTCGGAGGTTGTCTGCTGGTCCAGTGATGAGATTTTAGGACCGTTGGAGCCTTCTTTACTCATCCTGAGGTTCTGCTGTAGGACGGTCTGATCTGGTCATGTTGGTCAGCTGTTCCTCTTGTAGATGATTTAGTGGACGGTGGAACAGCGGCTGATCTCTAACTGTTCTGAGATCAGTTTAAACCCATTCCCAGACTCCTCTACAACATCTCCACCCTTCTTTCTGAAGGCCTCAGGGAGCTCTCTGGATCTGACCATGATGGTGATCTTCTTCACCCTCACTTCAACCATCAAGATCAGACCAGACTAAACGTCTGAGGTTTAAATCAGACAGACTCCTCCAGAATAATCCTCTCCACCCATGTTCTGATCATCTGCAGCTGATCTTCTGCTCCTGACTTGATTACTAAAGAGACATCACTGTCCTGCAAAAACCCTGTATCTCCTTTGTTGCAGTTTTTCTCTCGTTTCTTCATGAAGTGAATCTGCAGTTGTTCTTTAGACTGTATCAGAATTTCCTGATGAATAAACCAACAGAACAGCTCCAGTCGCCTGTTTACTTTTTGTCTGTGGAATAATTTGGGAACAGTGTGTCCTGTAGTTAAAACCCTGACCATTAACTGAAACTGCAGCTTGTTGATTGTGGGCAGTTTCAGTCTCCCAAAAAAACCCTGTCCTCTCCTTTTTTCCCATAGGTGGCTTTTCCCACGCTGCTTGCCCACTCAGATATGCCTACCCAGAGCAGGAAATACCATACATTCATCAGACCCGGCTCACACACTGCCGTCCTGCCCAAGCGGCTGGACAGGCGGGGCTGAAGCTTTCAGAGCTGAGAGTCTGGAAATATGGATTTCTCATGCTTGAACTTAACACAGTGCTGTGCTCCACCCTCATAGATATCCTACACCTGGTTTGGTAAGTGGAGTTATGACATAATTTTAGAGGATGGTCCACGCCCCCAACTCCTTATCTCCTCCCGTCTTCACCTTTTACTCACCTCTTGCAGAGGGGCTTCAGGCACATACCTAGATTTCTCACGGCCCAGTCTGTACTGGGGGGCGTCCAGGAGAACCCTGGAGGAACCGAGCTCTGTTCTTCAGACTAGCTCACTGACAAGATCTCACTACTTTCTTTCTTCAGAATGAGAAGCTCTTGTTTCTCCTTTTTACTGGATTTATGTTCATCTGCTTTATCTGTTCTGAGGAGATCTGGAGCTCCTACAGTAGAACTCTCTCACTGCTGAGAGACGGGGAGTAGAGTGTGTATGTTTATATATACAGCCATATCATTTGTGGGATGTTCTAGAGCTGCCGTAGTGAAGATGTACCAAGAATGGACTTCTTGCACATTGAGAGCCTCCCAACGGCATAACAGTGGTGCCCAACTGCCCAATGATGCATCAGTGAGCCTAGGGCGCCTATTTGTCCTTCCTTGGAGCTTTTTTGGTAGGTACTGACCACTGCATACAGGAACACCCCACAAGACCTGCCTGCTGATGTTCTGGAGATGTTCTAATGGGAGGAGACCCCATTATCTAATGAAGAGAGGGGAGAGAACTCTGGGGCAGAAATGGTATTTAAAGGACGTTAAATTGGAAGGAGAGTCTTCAAGAGTGTTCCTCCTTCCAAATCTTTCTATTTCATAATATCGCTGTTGAAGATGTTCTGACCTGAAGTTTGGTTCTTCTTATTAAAGTGTCTCAGATTCTTACGCTTGTCCACCTTCAAGATCTGACTGTTCTTCACTCACTGACTGATCTGTAGATCCACCCCTGGATAGACAGGCGCCGCTGGACCCAGATCATCAGTGTCGGTCACTTCAGCTGGCAGTGGTTTTAATGTTTTGGCTGATCAATGTATATGCACACATATATATATATATATGAGTTAGACATTCCACATCCCGCTGAGATTACGTCTCCTCCAGATCTCCCATCCTCAGTGCAGGAGGTTCTAATTGCTAGTCTGGGAGCTGTGCGAGGAGGAAGAGGAAGAGGAAGAGGATTTCATCTCTTTGCTTTTTCTAAGATAGCAGAAGAACCAGGGGGTTGATCTGACATCACAAGTGTGTGTGTGAGTGAGTGTGTGTGTTGCCCATAACAACCATCCCTCCATCTATCCGCCCACACACAAACGGGCACACGCGCTCACGCCCACACACACACACACACTCAGGGGAGCGAGCGCACGTGCAGCACAGGGATAACACGGATCCTGTGTTATATTCTTGCACACACACACACACACACACACACACACTCACACACACTCTCACACACACACACACACACACACACACACACACTCTCACACACACAATCTCACCCCACAACTTACTCATCTTTCTCACACTTGGGGGAGTGCACGTGTCTGCCAGAGACGCCGCGTGACAAGGACGTCCGAGAAACCCTCTCCCCTCTGCCTCCGTCTCCTCTCCTGCTCCCTGTATCTCTCAGCTCACAGACGTTTCTAATAAAGTGGCCAGTGAGTGGAAGCACAAGGTAGGGGGTTCTAATAAAGTGGCCAGTGAGTGGAAGCACAAGGTAGGTGTTTCTAATAAAGTGGCCAGTGAGTGGAAGCACAAGGTAGGGGGTTCTAATAAAGTGGCCAGTGAGTGGAAGCACAAGGTAGTGTTTCTAATAAAGTGGCCAGTGAGTGGAAGCACAGGGTAGGTGTTTCTAATAAAGTGGCCAGTGAGAGGAAGCACAAGGTAGGTGTTTCTAATAAAGTGGCCAGTGAGTGGAAGCACAAGGTAGGTGTTTCTAATAAAGTGGCCAGTGAGTGGAAGCACAAGGTAGGTGTTTCTAATAAAGTGGCCAGTGAGTGGAAGCACAGGGTAGGTGTTTCTAATAAAGTGGCCAGTGAGTGGAAGCACAGGGTAGGTGTTTCTAATAAAGTGGCCAGTGAGTGGTATTTTTTTCAAAGGAGAGCTGAGGACACCAAGATAGCCCTCTCTCTCTCTGTCTGTCTGTCTGTCTGTCTCTCTCTCTCTGTCTCTCTCTCTCTCTCTCTCTCTGTCTGTCTGTCTGTCTCTCTCTCTCTCTGTCTCTCTCTGTCTCTCTCTGTCTGTCTGTCTCTCTCTCTCTGTGTGTGTGAAAGAGCTGCAGTGTTTGTAGTGGTGAAAATGAATCAGCTGCATTTAAAATGTGACAGAACAGAATGAGAGACCCACTCTGTCGTCTGGAGGAGGCTGATAACTGCATTATGGGAAGTTCTTCCCCAGACTGACCCGCTTATCTTCAGCTGTGGGAAAGTTCTGGAGTCGAGCTGTTTTGGTAATGTATGGGTAAAATATGGTAATGTTGGGATCAGGCACGGAGGTCTCTGGTGCTGCTTTTCTCCTGCAGACTGGCGGTCAGCTGAGGCCTCCCGTACAGCTCCCTGCAGCTCTGAACTCTCTACAGCGGCGTTCCTACAGGCATGGATCACTGCAGCTGCCTTTTCCACCGTGCTGAAGCTGCTGTGTGGAGACTCCGGCTCTACGCTGCGCTGAAATCTTACTCCCGGTATTTTCTATGTGTACAGTTTGGTGCTCGCTGGGTCACACTGCCCTGGAAACCGCCCCGCTCCCGCACCTCTCTGTACTGTGGCCTTTTTCTCACGGGGAGGGCCAAGTCCTTCCTCTGTCTGGAAACCACAGACTCCACCTAAATCAACCAACCCCATCAGCTGGTACTGTGCTTTGGGTAGTTCTAGATACATGACATGTCCAAATGTTTGTGGACACCCCTTCTAATGAATGCATTCAGCTACTTTAAGCTGCACCCATTGCTGACACAGATGTGCAAATGCACACACACAGCTTGTCTAGTCCCTGTAGAGAAGAAGTACTGCCAATAGAATAGGACTCTCTGGAGCAGATCAACATCATGACCCTATTGGCTCCATGCTGCCTAATGCCAGACGTGGACTAGAGGGGTATAAAGCCCCCCAGCATTGAGGAGCTGTGGAGCAGTGGAGGAGCTGTGTTCTCTGGAATGATGGTGGAGCATCATGAGCCAGCGTACCATCCACTGCCCCCCCCCACCATGAAGGCACAGGTGACGTTTAGCCCCCCCATTGTTTCGTGGATAGGATGATGTACTCCTCCCACTATTAGGCCGTTACTCTGGAGCTTTAAACAAAGTACCTGGGGTCTCCTCCCACACTTTAAACAGGTAGCTCCTCCCATTTGTCAGCTGGAACCTACCTAAGGAAGACAAACAGAAGATCAAAGGAAACAACAAACAGACATAACATCAAACACGTCGGTACCATCGTTAATCTCTCAATAAGCCTTCCTGTCCACAGCCACGTCAGTCTCATAGGGTCAGGTAAGGATCAGGCCTATCAGGTAAAGTAAGCACCTAGCAACACCATAGCAACCACCTGGGATACCATAGCAACAACCTAGCAACACTATAATAACCACCGGGGTACTGTAGCCCTGCCCCCCAAACCCAGCCCCCCAGGACACACCCCTGAAGGAGGTGATGGAGGAAGACCCCCACCCTAATGTGTGTGTGTTGGAAGCCCCCCCCCCTTCTCTCTCTGTTTTGATGGTCAGCACTAGACGAAGCGCGCTCTGACGTGGAGAGAGAGAGAGAGTCCCGTCCGCGCGCACCCGTGTGGAGGGGTGGAGGGGAGGAGGGGAGTCTCCCTCTCCCTCGCTCTCTCTCCGGAGCGCGCTCTCCCTCTCTCTCACACGCCATGGACGCGGTGGACGCGCTGGCTTGCGCAGCGCTGCTGGCCGTGATGCTCGTGTCCGTGCCGGCCAACGCGCTGGTCCTCGCGTGCTTCGCTTGCAGTCCGGAGATCCGGCGCCAGGCGCCCGCGCTCTTCACGCTCAGCCTCGCGCTCTGCGACCTGCTGCTGTCCGTCTCCAGCGTGCCGCTCACCCTCGCCTCGCTGATCACCGGCAGGCGCGCGCCAGACTCAGCCACCACCGCCGCCGGCGCGTCCTCGGGGGGCGGAGGATGCCGCGCGCTCGGCGCCCTGGAGACGCTGCTGAGCGCGGGCGCGATGCTGAGCACGGCGGCGCTGAGTGTGGACCGCTGGCTCGCGGTGGTCGTGTCGCCGCTGCGCTATCGCTCCCGCATGAGGCGGCGTCACGCGGCCGGCGCGCTCGCCTGCGCGTGGGCGCACGCCGCGTGCTTCTCGGCGGCGGCCGCGTGCCGCTCCTGGGTCGGGTACCACAGGCTGTACGCCTCGTGCACGCTGCGCGAGGAAGAGGAGGAGGAGGAGGAGACGGACGGACCGGCGCGCGCGCACTTCGCCACCTTCACCGTGGCTTTCCACGCGCTCACCTTCGCGCTCTCGCTCGCGGTGCTCTGCTTCACCTACCGCGGCGTGCTGCGCGTGGCGCGCGTGCACTGCAGGCGCATCGACGTCATCACCATGCAGACGCTCGTGCTGCTGGTGGACATCCATCCCAGGTGAGTCGAAGTTCTGAACGGTACTGTGATACCGGTTCTTTCGGTACAATCTGTACGAATCCACGAATCAAATTCCTTCGATTCATTTCCATATGACCCGTACTGTGTCGGTCCATACCTGCCTGATTCAGTGAATCATATGTAGTGATCGATATTTATATGACCATAGCTCTCCATATCTGTCTGATCTGATGAGTCAAAATCAGCAGTTCATTTGTGGATTGCCCATTTTAATCAGTGAATCAGTATTTCATTGATTCACTGAATCAGACTCAACCATTTATTTTTGTGTTGCTCTTTTCCATATCTGTCTGAATCAATGAGTCAAATTCAACAATTCATTTTTTTTATATTAACCATACTGTTTTATTCTATATAGATCTGATTCAGTGAATCAAATTCAGTGACTCACACTGTTTCTGTCTGATTTGCTGAATCAAATTCAACACTTCTTGTGTATTTCTCATTTCCATATTTGTCTGATTCAGTGAATCAAATTCATCAATTCCTTTTATATCACCCATACTGCTGTATTCGACACACGTCTGATTCAGTGAATCAAATTAATCAATTCCTTTTATATCACCCATACTGCTGTAATATTATTTTTCAGGTTTAGTGATCCATTTGGTATTGCTTGTTTTCATATCTGTCTTATTCAATGAATCAAATTCAGTGATTCCCCAGTATTGTTTCTTTTTATATGTGTCTGATTCAGTGAGTCAAATTCAACAATTCATTTTATATATATTCTACATAGGTCTGATTCAGTGAATCAAATTTGTGAGTCATATTCACATTACCAGTTTAGTGTATTTATTTGAGTCATCTGCTTTCCCCCACATGACGTAACTTTAGACTGAACTGATAAACCATCTACAGAACACACTGCACACACTGAACACTATGATGCATCATATATAAGCTATAACTGTGTTCAGCTCCATGTTGTGGGACTGAGCGCATCCTTGATCCTGATTGGTCAGCTGTGGGTGAGGTATGGTGCTGTTTCCTCAGTGCTGCGTTTACTCTGAACTCCTCTTTACTCATCTTCACACTTCCAGCCTGTCAGTTTGTCTGTGTCAGAGCATCTGTGCTCTTTCTCACCCCGAGATCACTCTGATCACTCTCCATCTGATGAGGCCGGTTTCACGCACACGGAGGAGTGATACGGCACCACAGCTCACACGCATTAGCCTTCACACAATCACTCCACGTTGCTGGATCTTCTGTGAAGCGTCGGCACAGAATGACCAGATGATCCGATAATCTAAACAGAAACAAACACAGACACCAACAGATCACTGATCAGCCAGAACATTAGTACCACTCCCAGCTGAAGTGAAGAACACTGATGATCTGGGTCCAGCGGCTCCTGTCTGTCCAGGGCTGGATCTACAGATCAGTCAGTGAGTGAAGAACAGTCAGTTCTTGAAGGTGATAAAGCAGGAAAAATGGACAAGCATAAGAATCTGAGACAAAAAGAACCAAACTGTGATGTTCTAGATAATGACTGGGTCAGAACATCTCCAGAACATGAGCAGGCAGGTCTTGTGGAGTGTTCCTATGCAGTGGTCAGTACATACCAAAAGTGTTGCAAGAAAGGACAACCGGTGGATCTGCAACAGGGTCATGGGCACCTAAGACTCATGGATGCTCATGGAGGCCCTGCCTATATATATATATATATATATATATATACATGGAGTCTATACCTCGAAGGCTTTACAGCTGCATTTTCTAGAACCTTCACTCTGAGTCCAATTTGGTCTTCTGCCTCAGTTCTCTCTAAAACTAGACCGAACGTTGTTGTCATTGTTCTTCAAAATTGATGACTGCAGTTCTGGCTTATATCCAGGTTTATATTGGGTCAGAACCTCCTGGCTGAACATCTCAGACGCATGGAAGTCTCCGGACCTGCTTTGGTCTCTACTGGAATAAGATGTATCTATCTTTCTGCACACGTTCTACTCATTTACTGAACAGATTCTAAATACCACAGGACACAGAGGTCTTGTGGAGTCCATGCCTTGTCGGTCCACAGCTGTTCTGGTGACACAAGGGCGGCGTACACAATATTAGGCAGGTGGTTTTAATGTTATGGAAGACTTAGTAAACCTGCAGGACAGCTTTAAAGATTGCGTAGATAACTCTAACGTCAACTGACTCAACATTTGGATCCTGAAAAGGGAAGAGATTATTATTATTACTATTATTATTATTATTATTATTATTATTACTATTATTACTATTTTTATGAATATTATAATTATTGTTAAATGATTGTGGAGGTGTATACTGAGACTGAAAGAACACAGTTATCCTGTGTTTGGAGCTGTGAAGGACAGCACTGTGTTGAACCTCATTATAGTCTGGATCTGTAAAAGCGAGCAGTCTGAGACTGGAGCTTATTTTAGCAGTAGCCTTCTGTACTCAAGGGAGATGCTTTCAGCCTCGGGACGGAGCGTCCTGAGCTTCAGTGTGACATTTCGCTATGATAGCGAAGCCTCGAGGGCCTGCAGAGGCGATGGGCTTTCAGCTCGGGCCCGGACTGTTTCATAATCACACTCACACATTTAAACACTGCTGATTTCCCAACACCTCGCTCAGAGCCTAAACCATCACCCTGCATCAGCTCCAGCTTAACTCAGCAGCTGATGCTCCACTGTCTGGATCAGGGAGAAGGGCTTCTCCGTCATTTCCACTCCGGGCCGGAACGCTGCTGCTGCTGCTGCACTATGGAGGTTTGGTGGTGGAGCTGCAGGAGGAGAACCTCTCTCCAGAACTGCTGTGTAACGCTGCAGAACCCATAGAGTCATATTAGTGTAAAATCCTGTAGTGTTACTCTACCACCTCCGCCCACATGCTGCTCCACCTTCAGATCAAGCTTCTGCAGCTCTCACACTGTCCAGAAATGCATGTGTACAGCTGTTCATGAGGGGGTGCTCAAAGGGTGATCTGTATTTATCACTGTGGTGTTAAAGTGAATTGCGCTTCATTTTTTGCTCCTGGGCTCCCCCTACAGTCAGAAAGTGTAATTCACTTCTCACACAGTTCTGGAGAGAGGTTCTCCTCCTGCAGCTCCACCACCAAACCTCCATAGTACAGTAGCAGCAGTGCCCAGGCCGGGAGTGGAAGCACCTCTCTAAAACCGGCCCCTTTCAGGCTGCACGGTTCTGTCCTGTGGATGTTCTGATGCGTCTGGATTTCAGACAGTCAGGACATGTATGTTCTGGAAAAGGTATGAAAACAAACACACACTCACACACAGGCGGTTCTGCTGTTTCAGTGTTCGGCAGCGATGCCTGGAGGAGCAGAGGAGGCGACGGCAGCGAGCGACCAGGAAGATCAGCACCTTCATCGGCACCTTCGTGCTGTGCTTCGGACCCTATGTGATCACAAGGTGAGAGTCCTTACACACACACTCACACACACTCATACACACACACACACACAGCCTGTATAACCTGTATTTTATTTTAAGATGGTTTTCAGGAGACCAAAAATTCAGTTTTAGCACTGGATCTACAAGGCTAAAGTTAGCATTGCTGCATTGCCCTTACGCTAAACTGCACATCCTCCTCATGCAAAAAAACTTGTATCTCCAAAACAGCAGCAGTTTTACAGGAGAAGGCGAAACCTTCTGAACTTTTAATGGAAGTGCGTGTTAAATGTGTTTCTATTGGTCCAGTCATCCAATTCTGATACAGTATAAAGAACAACTGCCAGATTCACATCATGGAGAAAAGAAGAAATGGAGATACAGGGTTTCTGCAGGACAGTTGTGCTGCATTTCCAGAGTCACACTGACACTGGAGCTTAGTCTCAGATGTTGATCTGGAACTCTGTCCCAGAGCTGACCTCAGAGTCTGATGATTGTTTGACTTTGAAAAGTGTGTTCTGTGGTCCTTTTATTGATTCAGTAGTGCACACACACACACACACACACACACACACACACACACACACACACTCAGACACACTACACTGGCTGACCGACGACCCACTGATGCTTCTGTACATTCAGTGGGGTTTGATGGCATCTTTCACTCATTATTCTCTACTGTCTGTAGACCTCAGGGCCTTCAGATAGGAAGGCAGTGAAGCTGAAGTTCATGAGGCTTTTAATACCCCACCCATCATATCCTACAGATACTAACTCCAACAAACCCCAATAAACAGCAATACCCCCAACACCAACAAACCCCAATACACATCAACACCCCCAACACCAACAATCCCCAATACAAACCAATACCTCCAACAACCCCCAATACACATCAATACCTCCAACACCAACAACCCCCAATACACACCAATACCTCCAACACCAACAACCCCCAATACACACCAATACCTCCAACAACCCCCAATACACACCAATACCTCCAACACCAACAACCCCCAATACACACCAATACCTCCAACACCAACAACCCCCAATACACACCAATACCTCCAACAACCCCCAATACACACCAATACCTCCAACAACCCCAATACACACCAATACCTCCAACAACCCCAAAACACATCAATACCACCAACACCAACAATCCCCAACACACATCAACACCTCCAACAACCCCCAATACACACCAATACCTCCAACACCAACAACCCCCAATACACACCATACCTCCAACAACACCTAATACACACCAATACCTCCAACAACCCCCAATACACACCAATACCTCCAACAACCCCAAAACACATCAATACCACCAACACCAACAACCCCCAATACACACCAATACCTCCAACAACCCCCAATACACACCAATACCTCCAACAACCCCAAAACACATCAATACCACCAACACCAACAATCCCCAATACACACCAATACCTCCAACAACCCCCAATACACACCAATACCTCCATCAACCCCCAATACACACCAATACCTCCAACAACCCCAATACACACCAATACCTCCAACACCAACAACCCCCAATATACACCAATACCTCCAACAATCCCCAATACACACCAATACCTCCAACAACCCCAATACACACCAATACCTCCAACAACCCCCAATACACACCAATACCTCCAACAACCCCAAAACACATTTATACCACCAACAACCCCCAATACACACCAATACCTCCAACACCAACAATCCCCAATACACACCAATACCTCCAACAACCCCAAAACACATTTATACCACCAACACCAACAATCCCCAACACACACCAATATCAGATGTTCAATAAATTATAACAATGTTATAGTATAAAGTTGTGTTTTTAGATGAGCCATGTAGACTCTAGTTTGAGCTTAGAAGATGGAGTTAAGCCATGTAATTGCTTGGAAAATGTTTAAACAGTCAACTGAGTCAAAAAAAAATATATACATATATAGCTGGACACAGAGACAGTAAGGCTCTCACAGAATCCTGTAACCTTTTGTCACTTTATTTGGTCTAACATTTCTCCACCATTCTTCACAATCCCACGCTGTGGCGTTCAGCAGTCTTTTCACCACAGGCCTGATTCTGATTCAGTGGAAAAGCCTCTTTTATCTGGGGAATCATTTCTCTCACTGGTTACCATCAGAACAATGACATTTTCATGTTTATTTCTCCAAATTCAGCTGAGCGTGAACACTGGAACCAAAAGCAAATGAGAAGAGATCCCATATCATTAATTCTGAGATGCTTAATTACTCTCCAGTGGTTTGGACTGGGGTTTCCTTAATCAGCCTTTCATCAGAGTCATTTCTTTACCTTCCATCTTCTGAAAACACTAAACAGACTCCTCCAGCCACGACTCGGTGGGAGTTTGCTCCGATGGATACAAATGCAGATGCTGACTTGGCTAAAGTCACGGTTTCATTCTGAAGGAGAGGGGATGCTAAATTTTCTGGGACTGAGCGTACGGTTTGCTCTGGATGGTTTTACTGTTTAGTGAATGTCCACCCAGTTAGTTTGGAGGTTTTTCTTCGGACAGGAGAAGTCAAGGTGTTTCTATCCACATCCAGAATCATTACACTTCTCCTTTATCACTTATATTATTAATGAAGGCCCGGGCCATCACTCTTCCTCTTCTTATCTTCACCTAATGTTTCTGTAGCTTCGACGTTTCTCCTCTCGCCACAGTCTGCTGATGGTAACGCTGTAATTGGTCTCTGAGTGTTATTGTAAGAGTTTTTCTAAACTGAAAAATTAATGATGTTGTGAAGTTACACAGTGCGAAGCAGCATTCATGCTGGAAAATCTGACCGTTGGGAATGGTTTGCTTTTCCATTCGTAGATTTCTTTGTCCAGGATTGTCCGTGCTGTTGATTTTATCATTTATAATCATTTGGACTCTCTGGTTCTGACTGTTTGCCTTTAACCTTATTTTGACTTTTTTCAGCTTGAAAATGAATGACTTTACCTAGAGTGACCCCGACATTAGAGACCGCCAAACACTGCCTTTGTTCAGACTTCCATTTAAGCTCCATTAAATTCTCCACCGGGGAGGACTGCACATCAATACAACCAGCACCAACAAACCCTAACACACATCAATACACCAACACCAACAACAACCCCCAACACACACCAATACCACCAACACCAACAATCCCCAATACATACCAATACCTCCAACACCAACAACCCCCAATACATACCAATACCTCCAACACCAACAACCCCCAATACACACCAATACCTCCAACACCAACAACCCCCAATACACACCAATATCTCCAACACCAACAACCCCCAACACACATCGATACACCAACACCAACAACAACCCCCAACACACACCAATACCACCAACACCAACAATCCCCAATACATACCAATACCTCCAACACCAACAACCCCCAATACACATCGATACACCAACACCAACAATCCCCAATACACACCAATACCTCCAACACCAACAACCCCAATACACATCGATACACCAACACCAACAACCCCCAATACACATCAATACCACCAACACCAACAATCCCCAACACACACCAATACCTCCAACACCAACAATCCCCAACACACATCAATACCACCAACACCAACAATCCCCAACACACACCAATACCTCCAACACCAACAACCCCAATACACATCGATACACCAACACCAACAACCCCCAATACACATCGATACACCAACACCAACAATCCCCAACACACACCAATACCTCCAACACCAACAACCCCCAATACACATCGATACACCAACACCAACAATCCCCAACACACATCAATACACCAACACCAACAATCCCCAATACACACCAATACCTCCAACACCAACAACCCCCAATACACACCAATACCTCCAACACCAACAACCCCCAACACACATCTATACAACCAACACCAACAACCCCAACACACATCAATACCACCAACACCAACAATCCCCAACACACACCAATACCTCCAACACCAACAACCCCCAATACACACCAATACCTCCAACACCAGCAACCCCCAATACACATCGATACACCAACACCAACAATCCCAAACACACATCAATACCACCAACACCAACAATCCCCAACACACACCAATACCTCCAACACCAACAACCCCCAATACACACCAATACCTCCAACACCAACAACCCCCAATACACATCGATACACCAACACCAACAATCCCCAACACACATCAATACACCAACACCAACAATCCCCAATACACACCAATACCTCCAACACCAACAACCCCCAACACACATCTATACAACCAACACCAACAATCCCCAACACACATCAATACACCAACACCAACAATCCCCAATACACACCAATACCTCCAACACCAACAACCCCCAATACACACCAATACCTCCAACACCAACTACCCCCAACACACATCTATACAACCAACACCAACAACCCCCAATACACACCAATACCTCCAACACCAACTACCCCCAACACACATCTATACAACCAACACCAACAATCCCCAATACACACCAATACCTCCAACACCAACAATCCCCAACACACATCAATACACCAACACCAACAATCCCCAATACACATCAATACCACCAACACTAACAACCCCTAACACACACCAATACCTCCAACACCAACAATCCCCAATACACACCAATACCTCCAACACCAACAATCCCCAACACACATCAATACACCAACACCAACAATTTCGAAATGGAACGAAATTGTGGAACGAAATTGTGATCTTAAGGTCCCAGTTACACCTAAAAAGCAATATTAAATAAATGAAATACTAAAATATAGTCAAGGGTAGACAATAAATAGGGAAAGGAGAGAAATTAAAAAAGGTAGCAGCAACACGACCACAATAAATGAAAGGCGTGAGACAGTAGCGGTAACATAATGAAGTGTCAAGTGTGGGTAAAGTGTCTAAGTGTCCTCGAAAAGGGTCAGTGCAGGTTTCCCAGAATAAAAAAACTGCATTTGCTTACAGAACACTGAGGGTCCAGAAGTGACCCGCCTAACAGAACGTGATAGAGTCCGTTACATTGAAGCCCTCTGATTTGGGCACTCTGGACTCCACCATCTATTTTTTATCTATAGTTTACTTATATATTAAAATATTGATGCTGCCATGCAAAAACCTTGTATCTCCTTGGTCATTTTTATCATTTCATAATAGACGGACCAAAAGAAGTACTAAACCCTCAGTATTTCAGCGGTGTCACACAAAACCTTACATTTTCCTTTTTTCACTTTTCTCCAAAATATCAATCTGGCAGTTGTTTTGATTTTACCAAAATTAATAAAATCTTTACACTGACGTCCGTGAAAGTTAAGAAAGTGCTCAGAGTTGCTCAGCGGTCTATTGCACTGCCACCATGGCCATGCCATCAGCAGCTGGAGTCTGAGAGAGCACATTTGGCCGTACTCTCTCCAGGTGGGTAGATGGCGCTCTCTTTCTCCCTTATCATTCTTAAAGGGATGTTGGCCGGCACAGGCGTCTGCTAGCTGGTGTGGTGGAGCTGCGGACCCGGCGCTTTCCTCCAAGCGTGTCGGCTGCCAGGTGATGATAGAAAGGAGGTGAAGTCTGACTTCACATGTATTGGAGGAGACGTGTTCAGTCCTTACCCTCCTAGTGTCGGGAGCATTGCTAGTGCTAGGGGGAGCTACAGTGGGTTAATTGGCAGAATTTGGAGTCAAGGTTTTTGCATGGTAGCAGCAATATACAGAATATCAAAATGATTACTGTTATTATTATTGCAATAACTTTTCATCAGATTTAAATCATAAAATCTACTTACATGGTTAAACCCTACTGAGGTGTGGATTTCATCATTTCTCCAGTTATTTTAATGAGTTATGAACAATGATTCTGTTAAAATAGTCATGTTCATTTAGTTATTGTGACAATAATAACTGCATCCTTCTAAGAGTTCCTCTCCAGATCCAGTAGAACAGAACATTTGATGGTAAAACTGAACCAGCACTACACTAACGGCCCTCAGCCTGGTCATCCGGCCAGGTCCTGTGTGGACAGGGTCCCACAGCTTGAGGACGTGGAGTGTCTAAAAAAGCTCACCAGAGCATTAGTTTGCCTCTGTCTGCATCTCAGCGGAGTGTACGGCCATCACTGACACCTCAGATAGGGTAGAGGCGAGCTGAGGGAGGCGCAGTGCCGAAAAGCTGGTCTCCTGGCTTCTGCGTTGTGCTCCTCATAGAAAGGAGTGACAGCTAATGTGCTAATGGCCTCGCTCTCTTTACCCAACAGCCTATACATCTCAACAGATATGACTGATGCCTTTATTGTAATTGTGTTTAGGGCTGTGTGTGTGTGTGTGTGTGTGTGTGTAGTGCGTGCCTGGCAGACTCAGATGGTTCAGTGAGTGTGTTGTCATTAATTTTATCTGAAGAGCAGTGGCTTGATGCTGAGGATTATAATGAAATAACAGCAAAGCTTTTATAGACGCCAGCTGCCGTCTTACAGTGACGAGGGAAATATTTAACGTACCGTATGTGTGTGTGTGTGTGTGTATACACACTGGGCCATTTGTCTTTTGTTCATTTACTTATTCTAAGTCAATGTCACCCAGGATTTTACTGGAGCTGTGAGCATTAGTATGATACATTGTGGTGGGTCACAGCTATGATGCTGTTCAGGGGCGTTATATATTGACAAAAGTATTGGGACACCAGCTCGTTCATTGTTTATTCTGAAATCAAGAGTATTAAAAAGAATTGATCCTGCTTCTGTTGGAGTAACTGTCTCTACTGTCCATAGAAGAAGACTTTACACTAGATTCTGGAGAAACATTGCTGTGAGGATTTGATTGTATTTTAGCAGCAAGAGTGTTAATGAAGTCAGGATGTTGGATGATGAAGATCACCACCCCATCTCATCATCCCCAACCCCCCAACTCATCCCATCCAAAAGCATCACCATCATTCCAGAGAGCACAGTTCTTCCACTGCTCCACAGCTCAATGCTCTGGGCTTTCATGAACTAATTCTGATGTTTTGTTCAGATCGAATTTGTGGTTCACATTCATAAATGTGAGTGAGCTGTATCTGTCTGTGATGTGATCGGACCTGTCCCTGAAACGACACGCCTGACCTCACTGATACGTTTATGCAGTCTGTTAAGGTCACCAGTGGAGGCAAAGCCAGCAATGATGGCCAGTGGTGTGTGATCTCTGTAGAGGCGCTGGAGAACAGCATTAGTGTGAAAATCAGCAAGGAGGCAGTGATGAGTATAAATAGTCCAGGAAGCCTTTTCACTGCGGCCAACAGCAAACATTGACCACAGCCTAAATGGTCAGTGGAGAGTAGACATAGTGAGGAGCCTTTGTCCATCCAGCAGCACAGGCTTTCTTTTCGAGTGCATGTGCATCACGCAGCAGTATACGCCCAACAGATGACACTCAGATTCCTGCTGTTTCTGTTTATGAATAACTGTTATTAATATTAATTATAATCAGTTCTCCTTCACAGCAATCAGAGCATCGCTTAAGCCTCATTTCACAGAGTCTCAGAGTCAGAGTTTCAGATGTTCTTCAGCCATAAACACACGTCATCATGCTGGTGAAACCTGACTGGTAGAAAGTATTGTGGTGGGGAGTTGGATTCAGTCGGGGGGCAAAGGTGTGAAAAGTATTGACACTCATTCCTCAGGTAGAAGTGAGTGGAGATACTAGGTTTTAAAAGACTTCTATAGAAGCTGAAGTATCAACTGAAGCTTTTTACTCCAGTAAAAGTGTAAAAGTACTGGTTTCAGAATGACTTCAAGTAGAAAAGTAAAAGTAATGGAAGGAAAACAAAGACCGAAAGCTTAGGCCGCACCACAGGGGTCTATAGTGCACTACCCCCCCCCCCCCTCCCCAAAAACCCATTTCTCTAAAAGTCATAATGAGGAGAATGATCTATTAAAATGTTGATGTTAAAAATGTTGGGCTGCACTAGGCTCCTGTTTCAGCTGCAGATCTGCCCATTGAAAATGAAGCATTTCAGTAATATCAGCTCTATTAAAGGAGCGTCTCTGTGCTCTACTGAGCATCAACATGAGCTTCATGGAGGAAAATATGAGGAGTCGTTGTCTAGAAGTTCTGTAAAGCTGCAGAAAGTCAGACTTCAGAGGCGTGTGATCAATAAGCTTTATTGGAATGTAAATGTGGGGCTCAGTCGGGACGTTTCACTGCAGCTCTCTTGAGTCTCTGCCACGGACACAGTCTTCATACTAGACTACAGACGTCTGCTGTGAGCTCGCTGGAGAGGGACGGGACGTGTGCAGGTGTGATGATCTCTTATAAACCAATAGGGAGTCAGAATGGTGTCTGTTTATACTTCTCATCCAATCACGATCAGACTCTCACTTTCCGGATGGAGAGATTTATCTGGAGAGGGTTTTTATTGATGACGAGCCGGAATGAAAACGAAGGGAAATGAAATAGGAGAACGAGGCTGTTTTTACAATGTAAGGAGGAGAAAGTTCAGATAATTGGGGGAAAATGTGAGAAGTAGAAGTAAAAAGTCTGAAAAATAAATAATTACTGCAGTAAAGTTTAGATAATCAACATTTCTACTGAAGTAAAGTAATGAAGTAACTGTACTGTGTTACTGGACTCCTCTGTCAGACTTGCGTCTCAGACCACCTCCTGAAGCGGTTTGAGTGATGGGATTTGGATGTGGTGTAAATGAGTCTTGGGTGAGACCAGATATAATCCTGATACTCAAGCCGTATAAAGTGATCAGGTGGAAATGGGGTCTTGGACCACATATGAAAGTGAGTCAGATCCGATCTGATCTGATCTGATCTGATCTGTCACATTAAGGCAAAACATCTGATTTGACTCACTTCAGCCTGGGAATGTGAACATAGCCTTAGTCTTAACGCTCGCTTCCCCAAATCGAGTAAACTCAAAGACAAACACAAAGAGATGTTTCTGGGGATCCTCCCGATAAGAATGGATTACTCTATGGGTTGGGTCACGTGAACTGGGGAAACCTAACAGGGCTTTTAATTGGCCGCTCGCCTCCAGTCGAATTCCTCTCACAAAGACAAGCCACACTTGCACGAAACTAGTGATGAGAAATTAATTGGATTGTTGCCGACCCTCAGAGCTCTAGCATGCATTGTTCTCTCCTCCGGGTGCTGACTTTCTGCTCTGCCGAATGAAAGGAATTCTGACAAGTCGAAATTGGCTGAGAGAGGGTGGAAATCCCTCTGCGTGAGGGGCACGTTCTAATAACTCAACTTCCGAGAAGAGGAGGAGAACAGAACTAGAAAGCAAGAAGGGGAAAATGAATCCGTGGATCTGCAGCTGACATTCAATTCCTTAGTGGCGCTTTTGTTTTAAGCATCCGTCCGGACCGGGACGCAGCCACGCTGCCGAGCTGCTGGAGTTTATTCACCAGATAATCCAGCAGAGCCTAAACTCAGCATGGTGTGAATGTGAATGCTTGGGGGATAGTCGCTGAGGAAATCAACGGAGGAGCGGCTCAGTAATTGTGTAGATCCTGAAGATTTCTCCTATACACATACCAGCCATAACATTAAAACCATGATGCTCTGGTTCTACTGGCCTTGTCATCCAGAACCCTTTCTACCAGGTTCTACCAGTTGTCTCAAAGGATCTCTTATGTTTAATCATAGGTTTATTCATCTTTATTAACCCTTTACTCTACATCCTGTATATCTGCACTCCTGGACACTACTGACACTTTACTTAAATAACAATATATGTGTCATGGTGTGCTAGGCCAGACACAGAGGGACGAACACTCTCAGAGGTGGAGTCAAAGCAAGCAGATTTATTAACAATAGGATAAAGAAAAGGCGGCAAGTGAGGCAAAAAAGCAGCAAACCATGAACAACGGTGATCAACAGAAACCTGAACGTGGAAAACAAGAGGGCCAACACAAAACGGACCTGGGACTGGGGGTTGAGCTGGGGGACCAACTACTGAGCGAGAACGGCTAGACCGACCAAACCTGGAACCGCAGCTAGCTGCCGTGAGCGTGGGTCGCCTAGCTGAGACGGGGGTTGGCAGTAACTCCTGGCCGTGAGTGAGCGAGCGCCAGGGTGACCTGCTCCTGAACGTGAACTCTGAGCAGAAGCTGACCTCAACACACTTCTACAGTACGGGGAACCTCTCGTGAAACCTCAAGGTCTCAAACGATACAATTCTGGTGCCGAGGTTTCTTAAATACCCCCAGTCTCAGGTGAAACTCATTAACAAGACACTGAATCAAACACGTGAACACAAATGAACATGAATCATGAACTGATACACATGAAAAGAACCAAACACATTAACTACACAAGGCGGAAGTCCTTATTTGGGCATGTGGGCGGCGGCTCGGAATTGCCTCGGAGGACAATATGCACATATTCATTCAGTATTTTAGAATACTAGAATACTAGAAATATAGTATATATAGAATTTAGTCATTTTTCTGCTCTGTATTCTGTATTGTTATTTAGCTCCTCTTGCACATTTTTCCTTCTTTATTAGTTATGATTTTTATGATGATTTTACTTATCTTTATTATTGTATTTTATTTCTGTTATGTATTGTGTAATTGCTACTGGCTGCTAAATTACCTTTGGGAAATGAAGTACCCATCTATCCATTCATCCATCCACCCTAGATCTATCTATCTGACTCATCCAATCACCACTCAGTATCTTCAGACTACTAACTGTGTTAGCAGTAAATCTGGGTTTCCTTCTGTGCGGTTCTGTGATTTTGGCCCATTTTTTCCTTTTTGAGGTTGCTTTTGGTTTTTCCCTTCTGGCTTTGCTTGTAGTGTTGGTGGGCTGCCTTATGACTTTGTTTCTGTTCCCAGCATTTTCATTCTGATGCTTTGGTTACAGCGCTCACTGCATTTCACCCTTGCCTACACTGACTGGCTTAGCTCTTCCTATTCAAGCCTCTTCTCTTGACATTTACCGAAGGTGTCTGACTGTAATCCATAGCATTTCAGCGGGTGAACAGTCAGTTCCTGAAGGTAATGAAGGTGCTGAAGGTGTAGAACATCACCAAACTGTGATGTTCTAGACAATGAGGTCATTTGGAAGGAGGGACATGCCTGAAGACTCTCCTGCCAATCCAATATCCAATAGATGCCATCTCTACCTTTCCACATGTCTATGACAAGGTTTTTAAAACCTGCCACCATTTCTACTCTGTCATCTCTCATTCCTTATCTCAGGAAGGCTGGGCTTCCAGCCACAAGCAGAAGCCACCTGAACTCTTTCTCTTCTCAAGTCAGCATACGCTGATGGCATAGTCCAACCTAGCAAACATCAGGCAGGTCTTGTGGAGTGTTCCCAGTACGTCTTTAAAGATTGTACTGCTGTCCTCACCGCTGAATTTGACAGCTTTGATGTAATTTCTTCGTCCAACTTTCATAAATGTTTATATTGGTTCATATGAGTGGCTTATGTACACTTAAAAAATACAGATGCTTCAAAGGTGAGTGATGCCACAGAAAAACAACTTTTGGCTCCCATAAAGAACCATGATTGTCAGAGAGATGTATCAAGTCATTTGTATAGCCCTTTTTACAACTTGCATTGCCACAAAGCAGCTTTACAGGAATCAGTAAAACCTAAACCCTCCAGTGAACAAGCCAGAAAGACCACAGTGGCAAGGGAAATCTCCCTCAGAGCTGGAGGAAGTAACCAAGACTAGCAAATGGAGACCCATCCTCCTCTGGCCAAAATCATTACTTATAAAGTGTGCAGAACCCTTTAAATCAGCGCAGAACCCTTTAAATCAGCGCAGAACCCTTTAAATCAGTAAATAAAACCTCTCTAAACCTCTAAAATGTTCTTCACACTCTCACCCGTCTTGTACAACTCTAAAATAAGAAGTCCATCTTCTTATCCTTTCTGCTTCTCGGGCCGCTGTATCAGCCTGGAATGTGAGCCTGTGTTTCCACTGCATGCCCTGTTCTCTGAGTGTTGACCATTTATGACCATTTGAGGTGCAT